>NW_028292569.1:28835989-29135989 GCF_029948245.1 Actinia tenebrosa
ATTAGGGACTTGATAAGGTTACCTTGATGCCGACTTGAAGGACCTTGACAAGAGGACTTAAGGACGACTGGACTAGTACTTGAGAATGACTTAAGAAAAACGACTGACTAGTACTTGAGGCGTGACGTGATCAGGTACCTCAGTAAGTGCTGCCTGGAAGACCTTTTCGACTTCTCTGTCCTTCTTGAAGTCCTTCCAAGAGGCACCAAAGGTGCCCGCAAGTTCCTTCAAGTCGACATGCTGAGCTACGTGCAAAGCCGCAGAGGCGACTGCCATTAACTTACCGCACTTCAAAGACAACCACCCGCAGGTTATCTTAAGTTCTTGGGCGATAACATAGTCCTCGCTTATGTCCTTCCGTAGTTGCTCCACGTCGTCTATGGGCCAGCGCAAGTCCAAGTAATTTAGTCGCAAGTCGGATAGCGGAGTCTGCTACGGCGTCCGTGGTCTTACTTGCAAGGGCGGCCTCGTACCTCTTATGGAACTTTTTGACTTCCTCTTCTGACAACTTATTAACCTGCTCATGGGTAAGTTCCTTGCCTATCATTTCTTTGCACTTCCCCGAAGACACCAGGATGTTGAGTTGTTCCTTAAGGTTACTTTCATCTAGCTGTGTGGGGACTTCATCTAAGAGCTGCTCAATCTCCATATATGTTAATGGAATACGGAAACCTCAAAGAGAAGATCATCTTGGAATGTTGGTGCGTTTTTAAATGCCGCATGTATTCATGCAACTGTTCCTTGGATATCTCACCCCCATAGTCGCTTAAGATGGTTTCCAGGTCACTCCGGCTCGGAGTATAAAATACGACAAGTGAAACTATGTTTTCCCTGAAGGGCTTAGAGACGCTGGTAAGCTGCTGCGAGAGCAACCAAACGCTGATATTGTCATGCCTACCGCTGAAGGCGAGTTTAACGAGCTCGGAAGTGCGTCTTTTTACGTCGTCCCCGCAGGCAATGTCATCCAGTATGAGGAGTGTCTGCGTATCTTTAGGGAATTGCTTGTGCCAGAACTTCAAATGGCTGGATAACTCGTTAGGGTCTAAGATATCCACAAAGAAGTCGTCATCGTTCACTCCTATGCCCGTCCAGGTGCGGTTATTCACGTAGGTGGGACAAAGCAGCACGACGTAGTCGAAACGGTATCTAAAGGGTCCTAATAACTGCTCCACGATGAATTGGGTCTTTCCGCAGCCGGTGGGTCCTACTATCAGAGCATTGCAGGGAATATGGTTCGGATCCATTATATATACGATGGACCCAGTGGACGCAGTAAGAAGGATTGCCACCGACGCAAAAGATAAAAGAGACACCATAGAAATGCAAAGGGAGGAGATCGATCGGCTGCTGGAGCGCGTGCAGGAATTGTATGATGAAATGTGCAGCCTGAAGCGCGCGGAGAGGTTTGGTGCGCTTTTGACGATGGCCGGTTGGGCAAAAGAAAGCGTGCAGGACTTTATGCGATATCCGCTGTAGAGCTGTTTGAAAGACACCTAAGAATGTTAAGTATAAGGTTGTTAAATTGTTAAAGATATATGCGTGTGCTGTTTAAAAGACACCTTAGAATGTTGAGTATAAGGTTGTTAAATTGTTAAGGATATACTGCGCGTGCCGTTTATAAGATGTCTTAGAATGTTAAGCGTATGGTTGTTAAATTGTTAAGGATGTCTGCATGTGCTGTTTAAAAGACGCCTCAGAATGTTGAGTATAAGGTTGTTAAATTGTTAAAGATATACACACGTGCTGTTTAAAAGACGCCTAAGGATGTTGAGTGTATGGTTGTTAAGGATGTCTTGCATGTCACTTCTAAAAGACACCTAAGAATGTTGAAGATAAGGTTGTTAAATTGTTAAAGATATATGCGTGTGCTGTTTAAAAGACACTTAAGAATGTTGAAGATAAGGTTGTTATATTGTTAAAGATACTACTTTCCTTAAAGAAAGAAATAACCCTATTCTTAGATATCTTCTTAAAAAAGTAATAGTCTTTAACAACCTTATACTTAACATTCTAAGACATCTTTTAAATGACTCATATGTATATATCTTTAACAATATAGCAACCTTATACTCGACATTCTAAGACATCTTTTAAACGGCACATGCACGTATATCTTTAACATTCTTAGGTGTCTTTTAAACGACTCATATAAGATATCCTTAACGATTTAACAACCTTATCTTTAACATTCTAAGGCATCTTTTAAACGACTCATATAAGATATCCTTAACGATTTAACAACCTTATCTTTAACATTCTAAGGCATCTTTTAAACGACTCATATAAGATATCCTTAACGATTTAACAACCTTATCTTTAACATTCTAAGACATCTTTTAAATGACTCATATAAGATATCCTTAACAATATAACAACCTTATACTTAACATTCTAAGACATCTTTTGAACGACACACGCACACATCTTTAACAATATAACAACCTTATACTCAACATTCTGAAGTGTCTTTTAAATGACTCATGTATATATCCTTAACAATATAACAACCTTATACTCAACATTCTGAAGTGTCTTTTAAATGACTCATACGAGACATACTTAACAATATAACAACCTTATACTCAACATTCTGAAGTGTCTTTTAAATAACTCATACGTATAACTTTAACAATTTAACAACCTTATACTTAACATTCTTAGGCGTCTTTTAAAAGTAGCATGCATATGCTCCCGTAGACCTATTTTAAAAGACACCTAAGAATGTTAACAATAAAGTTAAAAATACGTTATATTGTGGTTAAGGTACACTTAAGTATAAATGAACTGTTCAATGTGTAAAAAGGTGTTCAGCACCAAGCAAAGACTACAATACCACGTTCGTCGTGGCGTTTGCACAAAGAAACCAATTAGTAAAGTTTGTAAGGATTGTGGTAAAGAATTCAGTACCGTTCAAAAGATGCGACAACATCAAGACAAACGCATTTGTGGGCTTTGCAAGGGCTGTAATAAGGAATTTCCTAACACCTCCGAGCACCTGAAAAGGGGCGTCTGTGAACAAAGCAGACAGTGTAGTTTCTGTAATAAGATACTAAGCAGTCGTCAACGTTTACAAACGCATCGGAAAACACATGAAGTCAACTATCGATTTCTCTTTGGGGCGTATGACCTAGAAGGCGTGGATTGCTACCAATGTGCGGATTTGATGTGTCGCTGCCCGCATAAAGAGGATTACTTAAGGAATCGCATAGATTACCATAAGAAGATAGTCCGTACTTTCCCCTCTTTTGAACGCGCCGAAGGCGTTCCGTGGACTAAAAGGGAGTATTGGAGGCAGGAGTGCGACCGTTGTGGTTGCATCAGAGAAGAGGAACATATCTTCAACTGCCTCGACAAATAAACGTCCTTAACAATATAACAACCTTATACTCAACATTCTGAGACCCTTTTAGAATGGGGTTTGCGCAAAGAGTCTCAAATCCCATTCTTATTTTTCTTGTTGTTTGTTAAGTATCATCAAAACCCCTTTTAAAGGTATATGCTAGCCTACTTTGTGGCATTTCTGGGAGGATTCCTAATCACCCTTTCAATATATGGACTGTATTACGTGTGAACTACCAGCCGATTGCATTACGACCCCCAAACCGCGTAAAAAATACACCTGCCTTCATTGCGGCAGTGCATTTCTCAAAGAATCCTTTGTGGGGCATCGGTGCTCCGCGGAGCAGCGGACTTTAGCAGACATTACGAATGCAGAGGACTCTCAGGCTCATACTTGACTACGTCAAATACCCACCTGCCATCCTTCTTACCATGACTCATAACATGGGTAACGTCCTGCCCTTCGATGGCGTACCTTATCCTATCGGGCGCCCAAAGGGTGTATGTTCTTTTTTTTATTCTTTAAGACCAAGCGCAGGCGGTCTAAATCCTCGAAGACCACGTAATTCTTTATCTCGTAGATTTCCCCCACCTGCAAATCCCTCCAGTGCGTTTGTATAAACTTTAACTCGTTAAATTTATCCTTGTCCATATATTCTATGAAATATCTTTAAGTGTGTTGCCAAAGTCTCCGAGGTTTTAAAGACCTTACAACACCACCTGCAGGGAATTCGTAGGTGTTCAGCATACGCAGTGATCTCCCTGCAAATGACATCGTAGTCGCTGCTTATGAGCACCTTATAGCCGTTTTCTTCATACCTCTGTAAGAGCAGTTGCTGATCCTCAGATAACCTGCCATTGCCTTTTGGGGTCTTTAGCTCTATGCAGAATCCACAGTAATGTGTGTGCGCATTCAAGATCATTAAGTCGGGTTGACCGCGTTGATATCCTTTCTGCCAGCACTTTATACGTTTGCCGTCTGAATCCTGCAGTTCACCTAGACCGGGTGCTATGAGCATTTGGGGGTAAAACTTGCGGATGTAATCAACGACTTTCTTATGTAGGTCGAATTCATTTTCTATTTTGAATACCAACTTGTTTGGACCGTCAAACCGCCTTTCATACTTACCTGTTTTCCTTAGCGCGGGTAGGACTTCTTCGAAGACCCAATCGCGAAACTTAACGGCTTGGGGTAACTTAGAGCTAAATATCAGTTCATACAAACCTGGCTCAGATATGAACACAGAATGTGGGTGCATAGAAGCGCCCTGTTTTAGGGCCCTTCCTAACTCACTCGACCTTTTCTGGTATTTCTCAGAAACGTGCTCCCTGATTGCGTTTCTCGTTTTTTCATATCCTAATGCAGCTGCCACCTCTTTTCCCTTAAAGTACAAAGTTTCGCCTTGCACTATGCATTGCAGTTTCGTACCGTTGTTTTCAAATATTTGCAGCATTGTATATCTAAGAAATATTTTAACCTTAATATGCAACACTTTTAAGTTGGTTCATTTCCACGCTCAGTTGCGCGTCTGAGACGACGAAGACGTAGCAGTTTATCTTGTCGCTGTCGCCGGCACTGGTGTTCTTGGTGCGCTTGATCTCCAATGTTATACCATCCTGCGTATTTACTAGACGTAAACCCTGGCCATGTAGGTCTTCGTCGTTAATGGTGCGCATGTCAATCCACAGCGCATATTTGTCCTTAAAGAATTCCTCGGGGCTAATTTGGTCGCCAAACTTGCGCATTGCCTCCCTGTACACGTCTGCGGGCTTTATTCCCTGCGAGTAGACCTTGTTTGGAACGCCGTTTATGTTGACCCCTACGTTAGTAATGTTGGGGTTGTGAAAGGCTTCGGAGTCGCGCTTACCGGCTTCGTAGGGTTTGGCAAACACCAGCATTAACCCCGTGAGACTTCTTCGCGGGAGGTTAATGCTTTGGTTGATAACCTCATCCGTCTTATCCAGGAAGCTGAACGTCTTATACATCACTACGTGGTCGTATAAGAATGCCTTCCCGGAGCTGTATTCCATGCCAGCGCTACGGGCCAGCTCTTCGCTGTACACCGTTTCGTACTGTAGCTCTAAGTTGGTGATAGAATAGGGATCAACAGTCCCGCTAATTGCGCTGTCCATTCCTCCAATGACGTTCGTAGTGTCCGCCAAGGTTACTTCAAACTGTAACTCGGATAACTGTCTGGGGTAGTACACGCCATGGTTCGTAATTACTTCAAAGTCCAAAGGGATAACGTATTTGGTACCGTACGCAGTTACTACCCTTGTTGCGTCTGCTACTGCGGTTGCTCCGCTGGAGTCAGTAGGCGCCGGGTTGGTGTCGCTGCGAAGCTTACGAAGGATAACGCTTCCGATTCCCTGCTCTATCTTTTGTGCACGGTCAAAGGCCGTCAACCATAAATCTTTGTACGTGGTGTACAGGTCGTACCTATTTAAGTCTAAGAGGGATTCCCCGGCAAACTTGATTCTCATCTTAGAGACGAGGTTCCTACCCACGTTATTGACGGTATAGCGCTTGTCCTTGGTGCTTGGTTGTATTGCTAGGTCAAACCTTAACGCCAGGGTGCCAGGAACCAATACTAGGTTATCCGTTAGGCGGGGAACGCCCACATACAGCGTTTCTCCAGGCTTTGCGCTGCTGGGCGTGAATGTGACCCGATGAAAGGTGCGTTCTGCTTTCAGCCCGCCAACCTGCTTAGGTAATACGTTGGGATTTAACTTTGAGCTTATCATATATAATGGAAGTAGAAGGAACGGATTTTGATCCCCTTACCGAAGAAGGTCAAGTAGACATTAACGACGAAGAATACGAGTCTTTACTTCCTAATGACAACGTAGACGGACGAGGTCTCTTTGAGAAATTGCTGAGCAAGTATGGCGTCAGGGCCCGCGATGCTATGCGTTCCTTAAGAGATAAATTCAAGTCTAAGAACCCCCACACGCCCATTCCAGAATACTTACAAATGGAATCCCTTGGCGTGCGGTCGGACTTAATAGCGGACCTCATCAAGGACCTAAGGGAGCGATACCCAAGCCTAAACCTGGCTCTTTTGGACTTCCAAATAGGAGACAAAGGGCAGGTTCAAGTTAGAGAATCGGGTAGGGAAAAATGGCACAACCTGTATCAAAGGAAGAATTCCCACCTGCTTAACAACCGGCTTCCAAAAGGAGTCACAAATGCGCTGGGAACGCCCAACTTGACGATGCTAAGCACTTTGACTCAAGAGGAAACAAAAGTTGCTCAAAGGGCCTTTATTAGAGGTATTTCGAACCCTGGCTACAAAGATGCCCTCAGATCCGCAATCAGACTGCAAGAGGAGCGCCAGGAAAAACTCAACCAATTAGAGACCGTCAAAGAGGAAAAAAGCAAACAACTTGAAGAACTTCCAAAAGATAGCGACGCGACTGGAGGCTTAATGAGATACTTAGAGAAAATAAGGGCTGAAAGGGAAGCACTTAAGAAGGAAATACAGGAAAATAACATAACCATCGATGACCTTACGCGACAACTTGATGACGTAACCAAGGAAGAAGGCGGTCTTACTAGTCGCTTCGAAGCCGTCCAAGAAGAAAACCAAGCATTGCATGAACGTATAGAAGAATTGGAAGACGAATTCATTAAACAAAATGAACTAACTACTAAAAGCCATGCAGACGAAATCGTAGACTTTAGGAATAGACTTTCTAAGGCGTTGGACGAAAAAAAGCGACGCAAGGAATCAGCTAAGGGCTGCTTTGAATGAAGCGGCGGGAAAAGACACGGAACTACAGCGCTTAGGACAAGAATTAATGGAGTCTGTTGACAGAGAAAGGCAATTGATGGTGGACAAGGCAGTGGCGGAGGAACAAATACGGCAACTTCGACAGGCCGTCGAAGACTTGGAGTACGAAATAGATCGACAGCGAGTAATAATCGAAGATCAAACTCGCCCTGAAGAAGAAAGGGAGGCAGCCCAAAAGGAAGTAGAAACCCTTCAGGAAAGACTGGCGGAATTACAAACGCAAATAGAAGGTAAGGAAAAGGAGCTGGGGCTTACCACCAAGGAAAAGATAAAAAGAGCCCTTTTGAAATATGGCGTTCCGCTGGCGTTCGCAGTTGCTATTTCGAGCGTAGTAGGAGTTATCCTATCCGCGCTTAAGGCTACGGGCGCTGGCGTAAAGAAATTAGGCAGTGGACTAACGGACTTGGGAAAAAAGATGGCAGCCGGTCTTCCTGGGCTGCTGGGTTCGGTTGTTTCCTTGGCGCTTAGGGCCGGCGGAGAACTGTTGAAGTTCGTGGGGAATAACATTTGGATCCTCGTAGTAGCTATTGGAGTGGTACTCCTGAAGAAGATGAAGGGTTAATCTTATCCTCGTGTATTACTGGTGGCTTATCGTCGTCGGGCGCCCGAGGCGTTCTCGACTGGGGATAAGTAAAGATAGTATTCACACCGCCTTGATAATGCGGAACTAGCGGCAGCACGCTCATGGTGCTAATGGGCTTATGATTCCAAGTGGCATCCGTCGAAGGGGCATCAGTCGGGGCGGCATTTATCCGAACGCGACCCAGCTTCCCGGCATCGGCGCCCGACGTAATCTTATCACTGGGGCGAATCTGTAACTTCGCATATTGACAATTAGCTATCATGTGAAAAGTTACGGGCGTCAAATCTTCTGGGGTACTTCCGTTGGCCTCAAATGAGAAATGAACTGGGTTCCTATTGTTGTCTTTTTTTCTGTAAGGCTGTAATGGTCGGTTACTCTCATCAACGATCCTAAACCCAACATTACACGACCACCCCGTCGAAGTACTAATAGTACACATGATTAATCCCAGGCCTCCAACCTTTACCCACAGCCCGGTATCAAACCATTTATCATTCACGTAGTCCTTCTCCTCCAAGTAATGAAGGAACCAATCTTCCTTCGCATGTGGATTCATATACTTCAGCAAACATAGTTTGCTTCTAGAGACTAAGCACCGTAAGAGTGCTGATGCTCTTGTGATTATAAACGTAATCTCTTTGATCCTCTATGCTATTTACCGTGACCTTTCCCGTATCGTCTACGCGTATTTGCAGCTTTACCTTCCCGTGGCAATCGGCAACCATGTGTAAAGTCCAAACGAAATGATTTTCAAGGCTGCTGGGGTTGGGCTCTACGGAAAAATGCGCAGGCACCCTGTTGTTTGTCTTACTTCTCATAGGCTGCAGTACGCCATTGTCATCGCAGAAACGAAATCCTACGTTGGCATGGCTGCTCGTGCCAATGCAAATACTACAAAGGATTAATTTCTTCCCTGAGTAGTTCAAATTCACGGACATGCCCGTGACATCAACCCAAGACGCCTGGGTGTATTTTTTCTCGCCTGTATAAGTCGTATAAACACAATCTACTCCAGCTACGTAGGGGTTGTTCATCGCCATATATAATAGCTCAGACCAATGCTTGCAGCTGCTAAGCCGGCTTTTAGTAAGTTATGGTCATATTCCTCGGTAACCTTCTTTACTGGTTTCTTTGGTGGCTTTTCTACATGCGCCTTCTTTGATGGTTTTTCTACGTGCTCCTTCTTTGGCTTCTCCACGAAATGGGGAATGTTCCTAAGAGTGTCAGAGTTCACGTCATTCACCCCAAACTTCATATCCTTAGTAGCTCGTTGAAGTTTGTTGTTGTAACCCACGACGGAATCGGCGTTGATGACCAAATTACTTGGCATTAACCAACAACCAGGACTCAAGGCATAATCCAGTCTAACCTTTGATTGCTGCACCGCAAGTTGATATCTTTGAACTGACTTAGAAATCTCATTCTCGATAACAGCGCTTTCGAAGAGAACGAGGAATACTTGTTGGGTTTCCTGTGACGCACCGGAGGCATCTACGATGGGGCTGCGAGTGCTAACCTGGGCCCCTAGAATGCAGTAAACAAAGGCTTCAATGCTTCGATTAATCCTTGCTAGGTTTTTCAGTCCAATGCCCTTTGCGGCAAAGAAAGGCGCCCAAGGATACTTTTCTTTGCTTTCTATGAAGTAAATCAAGTCACCTTTTGACGCTTTACCCCTAAGTCGGAGAATTCCCATCTGCTAGGATACCCCATACCCGGAGTTTCTATGCTGGCGCCAACATACGAAGCATAGGTGTAAGTCTCTCCTAAACCATGGGCGGCACCCTCTTTGTTGCGAAAATCAGGGTTGGTAAGCTTAAACTCATTCCTTAATCGCTCCCATGCGACTTTGTCATATTTGTTATCCTTCGGCTTAAAGATAGTGTCACTAGGAAGCAGCGCTCCTAACTCAAACAATATCCTACGAATAGTAAAAGCAACATGAAATCGCAGGAAAGGAATATGGAACATGTCCGCGGCTATACCGCATCCTTTAGTAGCAGCCCAGACAGCAAAGTTTAACTGCTGCGGCCAATACCGCATGTTGGGACCTGATAACCATTCTCTGGATTCTTTCCCTGAGGTATGTTTCATGGCAGTTTCTCTAAAGATGTCTCTGACTTTTATTTTGAAAGTCGTAGAACCCACGGGTATTTCTAAGGAGGTAACCATCTTAGCAAAGTCATTTGCGCCGCCTTTGTTATCGTAAAATGGGTAATCCTCCGTTGCCGGTAATAAATTCTCTGGAAAATTAGGCTGCCTTTCTTTATGCTCGGGTTTTGGGTTCTTTGGCTCCAAGTCCGCATTGCTGTACATCCTGGAGCCTTCATAGTAAATCCCATCGGGTCTTCTTTCAAACTTACTAGGGTCTGCATGCGGAAACATCTTCCTAAATGCTCTCCAGTTGGCATAATCCCGGTTGTCGTGATGTGGCTGCTCCTCTATGTTATTCCCAAAAGCGTCGTACATTAGTATATAATGGATGTTATACCTTCAGCACCTCAGTTGTACCCAGATGTTCCCAACTATCACACCACGGCGCCCATTGAAAATGCAGAGAATTTCCGTTTAAATAAAGCGAACTTAATCCTGGCTTACTTGGAAGGGCAAGCGAAACACTACGAAGAGGTTAGGAAAAAGTATGCCAGGGCCCGAAGCATACTACATAAAATCGCGATAACTTCCGGCTCCATGTCCGTGGCGTTAACAGGCACCGGCGTTGCTACCTCACTCACCGGACCTGGAATAGTCGTTGGCGTTCCTTTGGCCGGCGTTGGAGCCGTCTGCGGCATTGTTTCCGCTGTTACGACAGGCATTATAAAGCAATTGTCCGGTAAGATATCCAAGCACGACACTCATATAGCCCTGGCAAGAGCAAAGGCTAACACCATTGCCGACTTGGTGTCTCAGGCTCTGCAGGACCGCCGCATAGACGACACGGAGTTCTCTTTGATCCTCGCGGAGGAAAAGAAATACGGCGAATTAAAGTCGGGCAATAAAAAAACCATCGTGAAAGATCTTTCCGAGGAATCTCGCAAAAAGATCTACCAGGAGACAAAAGAGGAGCTCCAAAGAAAACTCGCTCAGTAGACATCTGCTTTGAAAAGAACGTAGGGGGATTTCGACTGCACATTTCATCTTCTCGGAATCCATTCTAATAGGGGGTGGTTGGGGTCTATTTTGTAAAATATTTCGTAAATTACGTCGGGGTAATAAGGAATATCCTTATCCAGCCGACAGAATAACCACTCGGCCCTTTGCATATCTGGGACATGAGGAATACGCCTACCGGTAATTTCAGACAAAAGATAGGGAATAGCTTTGTAATATTTCCCTAGCTTTAATTTTTTCAATGTCTTTCGTAGACTTTGTGGGGTTGGCTCTTCTAAGTGGTCTATGATTTTCTGCCTTACTTCATCGTCTAAATATATCGGATGTAAACCTTGGATATGACTCATCCAGTCTCGGAAGTATCTTATTCTCTTATATGGGGTCTTCGTACGACCTCCATTGGCGTAATACTGCTCTCTGGTAGCATTTGGTACGGCATTACGAATATTCTTACCACACTCGTAACACTGTGCTGACGTGTCATCTTCTATTTGCATTTTTTTACCACAACACCAGAAACCCTTGGGCTTGGGTATATTAACTTTGAATCTTAGGCAAATCACACAGAAGTCATTGGCGAACTTTTTACATTCATGCATCGTATATCCAACAAATATTTTAACCTCCGTTTGCAGTACCCAACAGAGCAGCAGTAAGGGACTTTTCGCGCTGCCACCCGATCGCGCAAGACCCCCTGTAGGGCCTCGTCACTGCTCCAAAAAACCCACCCCCCCTTGGTGTTTTTCGATTTGTGATTTTTGGCAATGCCGGCGATTCGCGAGTCCCCCTTACTGCTGCTAAAATGATATACAAACACTTTGGAAGACTTATAGGCGTTTAGCTTCGATTTACATCTTTTACATTTACACCAGCCAATATATTTTAATAATAATATCGTTGGGTATTTTTATTTTACTAACCTGATTTTGTAGGGACGGCAAATGTCCAAATGATAAGATAAACATAAAGGACGTGAAACACATTCCCGCTAAAGCTTTGAAGCATATTCTGGTCGAGTTATATCTTTAGATTTTTGCTTGAAAAAAAAAAAAATTCCATGAAGAAGGCCGTTTTAAAATTCAGTTCTCGTATTTGTTAAATCATGATTCTTGATCACGTCCGAGTCTCGGACTTCCAGTGTTTTCTACAGGTCAACTGTTATACAAAGCAAAAGCACTATTCTCTAGGCAACAGCCTGATCAAACAAATAAAGGACTTGACTCTGTTTTATTGGCAAGTATTGTTTTTGACACGTATCCGTTGTCTGTCAAGATCACTGTAGTGTTCATGATCAATAGCACCGTGACGATTGGTTGGTAAAACAATACCCAAGAAGAGGTGTCCAAAACATATCATATTACACAATTACAACAAATTGACGATATGTTATGAATTTGATATTAAAAAAATTGAACATTTAGTCATTAATTTTTGTTAAAATTTCATTTCCTGCCATCCATATTCGTTTTCACTATCCTCCGAAAATAAACTCATTTGCATATTAGCCTGCTAACTAATTGTACAACGGAGTCATTTAGTAGTGCCAGTTTTGCTCGTGCACGCAAATAACGCCTGCTTTACCTTGCATTTTTGTTAAAACGTGCAATTTTCTTTAAACCTCTTTGATAAAAGACCAGAAAAATGAACTCTACCTTCCTTTCTGATCACCTAAAACTGATCGCAACAGACCAAATCAAGTCCTTTTTTGATTTTTATAAAGCTGTAAGGAGTTTTCTTGAAGTTAATGCCGTGTTTCATGTGAATTTGTGTGATCAATAGATTGTCTTTTCTTTTCTTTGTAGATCAACTGGAGGGAACCTTGGTTAAGCGGTTTGCTTATATTCCATTTTCTGACTTTCGTTACCGTTATTCTGACCCGAAAGCACTTGAATATTCAAGCCTTTTTGTTTCTTTGCTTGTGTAAGTATCTATAAGGGTTGTTTTTGACTTTCTTTAATCCAATGACAGGTAGCCCAAGCCCTGTGTGTCACACATGTACAAGGCAATGTATGGATATTTTTTAAACACCGTAATTCAATGAAAATATTTCAATAACATTTACCTTTCTTCCATGGCGTGTTTGTTTGTCCATTGATAATGTTCGTGATGAGTTTTGGGAGAATTTGAGTCATTTTAAACCGCCTTCCAAATGGAATATTTCCATTGAAAAAAATGTCCATACATTGCCTTATATCATATGTGTGACACACAGAGCTTGGGCTACCTGTGATCCAATCAGTTAGTCACATGTTTTTTCCCCTCTTCAGTAAGTGTTGTTCTTGCATCAGAAAAGCTAAATGCTCTTGGAGAAAAGCACTGGAGGTAAGTTATAACCCTTTCTGTGTTATTTGATTCCAAAGCTATCTTGGAAGAAGAGATGCAATAGCAGTGATTTTCCCATCACCAAACCTACCAGGAGCCCATTCCCTCCCCTGATCCACTATATACTAATAGTCTAAAATGTAAACTCCATTGTTTGTTTATAAAACCAATTCAGGTGGTTTTCAAAGGAGCAGTACTTTGATTCCCATGGCTTGTTTATCACTGCTGTTTTATCGGGACCAATCATGATTAATTGTTTTATCATGATGGTAAGTATTAACACTTCTGTATCAATGACCTCTGAATTTGTGTCCTTGTAGTCTGAGCAGTTTCAAATGTTATGAAGTAATCTGGTCCAATGAAATACCTGCATCATACTTTTAGGTTGTATGGCTATGGACAGCAGGCAAAATGTTGATTGTTGTTGGAAGAGGAAGAATAAAAGAGAAAAGAAAACAAATGGCTGAAACTGCTGAAGACAAAAAGAAAGAAAATTAGATATACTTGAAGGTAGGAAATGATTAGTAAAAGTTGTAGTGGTCATGTCTGAAGTAGCCGTGCCGATACGAGGAACAGAAGGCATTTTTATAGAAAAGAAAGTAGCCAGCAGTTAACTTATAGCATTCACTAGACGTCAGTGGCTGCTGGCTTTTTTGAAAGCCCTGTCTAAGAGTGGCATATCAGTGCAAGACAGTGAAGTTCAAAACTTGACTATTTATTGTTGTCTATTGAGATTTTTAATATTTACTGCCATGAGAATTCTTATATCATTTGTCTTGTTGAAAACATAAGATTTCAAGCCACCCTCAAGGCAATGGTTAGACTTCAAGATTTTATCAAATGCAGGACAGTCTATGAGGCTCTTACACTGCACTGGGAATCAAATTAATTAACATGTAAATGACTATTGTTAGTTACCCCTCATTCCTAATTCTCTCTGGTTTGAATTAGTTATTGATCAGTGTTTATTTAGCTAATGTTACTAATAAGTACATAATATTGTACCAAAAACTAGTTCCAATTGGCAGTTTTTTAAAAATCTTTATTGTAATTCTGTATTTATTTGCACTTTGTCCCATTTTCATGACTTTTATAAATCACATGATAGCTACTGTACAAAACTTTACCTAGAACAGCTTATATCTTAACAAATATTAAGTACATTTTTTTATTAAAAGAGATATCACCTTTGCCTCTTATAATTATTACAGTATTCCAAACAGAATTTTAAGCATAATCTCAGATTGCTAACCAATTATGTACATCATACAATACAAAAAGTAAAACGCAAAAGATTTGGCTTAGTAAATTAAGCTATCTTTTGTCAGATAATAATATTACAGGGTAGTTTGATAAAATAATGTGTTTTTCCAGAAAACTCAAGCTGCTGCTGCTTCCACCTGAGGTTGATAGTATTTATATTAATATCAATTTATTAAGTATTAAAAAATTAACTCTTTATATTATAGCTAGGTGGCAAGTATTAGTATGAGAGATTATTAATTTTGGTTAGCTTGTTAATCTAGACATTTTTTGGGCATTGCTTTTCTCTTTTTACCTTCCCATCACAATGAGAAGCTATCACATACTGGATCTTTTCTGGAACAACACATTTCTAACACTTTCTTTAAAAATAATTATGGAGTCTTAATTTATTTTTGAATCTTTAAGTTAACATTAACAAGAAAACAATATTTTGATAAGTGGTTTTTATGTGTAAAAAAATGTTTTAAAATGCACTTAAAAATGTTGCTAAATTTTGTTATATTTGTGTGTCAGAATTTCTTAAGGTATTTCACTCTGGTAACCAAGTTTTCTTAATAGAATACCGCCTGCTTTTAGTCTTAATGAGTAAAATCAATAAAATGTAGTTCCATTTATATATTCTACCATGCCACAGAGGAAGAACTAATGTTGTGGATTCTCCTTCTTTTCCTTATCTTTCGCCTTTTTCCTGGAAAATTCATTGAAAGGGAAAAAAGGATACCAAGAACACTATTCCTTACACCCTCCCCGCCCCTTAAAAAATCCATTCCACTGTTGGTGAGGTATGAAAAATTACTATCTACTGGGCATTATGACATATTCACACATAGGTACATTATTTGTAGGATCCAGGAAAGGTATAAAATAAAAGTGATTTGGGATATCTCTTCTGAAATACCAGCACACTCAAAACTAACCTTCCTAAGTGAACAATGATTCTAATCATTGGCTTTAATTATAAATAAAATATATTAAAATATTAATCAAGTGTCTTTGAGTTAAAGCTGTACGACATTTAAATCTACATGATGATGAACTATAGATAAACAAAATCGAATAATTTTTTTCTTCTTAATAATAATCTAATATTAATTATGAGTGTTGAATAAAACTATATGGCTGGACTTAATATCATATTTACTAACTTTATGTATTGCAGTTTATTAGGTCTAATAATTGCATAGGTGTTAAGCCAGGTTACTATCTGATATGGCTGGGCAGTTATCGATATTCCTTCCTTCTACTGCTCTTGTTTCTGTTAGTTTTAAGGGGACTCCATTGATCTGAAATGGTAATTGAAATCAAAAATAATAAGTCACATTAACTAACGATTTTTAACCCTTTCCCCACTACACTACCCTGTACTGCCCTGAGAAAAAAACAGCTAAATTTCCTATAAATATGTGCATTACTTAATACAATCTTGATATAGTGAAAGCAAATCACTAGCAAGCAATAAATGCAAGCATATACTGTTAGTAGTAATACTGGTGGTAATGATGAAGTTCAATGATTGTAATGATCAGAGATGATGATCTGTGATGATGATTTTACCAAATAAACCTGCTTACTAGAGAATAGTGTTTAGTGTGTCTTACCGTCAAAGAAGTCACACAGCCAACAAAATCCCTTAAAGATTTAACATCAGCAACAGCTGAAGGGTTGACCAATGAGAGTTGAGGAACACCTCCAAGGTAGAAATTTGAACTAGCATCTAATGCAACTGCTTTTCCTGGTGATGTCGTAGATATAGCTACATCATCATCCACCTTCAGAGCGCCTGTTTGTTGGTTTCTGGTTATAGTGACTGTGTGTTCAGTGTTAAAGGTAATGTTCTTTTGGCTCTGTATTGGGTTTATTCCACTACCAAGGTCATAACGATACTGTACAAAGCTGAAGAAAGGAACAGAAATATCAATCAATACCATTCAGACATAAGTGCTGCATAGTAACCGGGGCCATTATGGGCCTGATTTCGTAGTAGCTGTGTGTCGAAACTACTCACTACCAGCATTGAGACTGTGCCCCCTCTCATACCCCCACACCCCAAATATCAGTCATGGCCACATGATCTTTTGACAGAAAAACAACAACAAAAACAGATAATTTACAACTAGATCTTCTTACTTGCGTGAAGCTTAAAACTTGCCCCTCTCTTTGCATCCAAACGCAAATAATTTACTTTAGTGCCTGGAGGAACCAGGATTTATATCTGCCTAGTACAGTGTAAATGTACAAAAAAGTAATGTTTACTTATTACTTACCCATTATGTAGACTAACAGAGAGAAAGTCTCCATTTTGGGCAGTGATTTTATGAGCAACATAAAACAGCAGGCCATTTCCATTGTAAGAAATGAATTTTATGACTATGTTTGCATTCAACCTGATGTTTAGAGCTGTAGGAGTGAAAGCCATATAGGAATTTTCCTTGAAGTGTGGCGTTTGAATTGAGATGGCTGTAGAAAAAACCAAACCATTGTCATTAGTATTTAGCTTTTTTTAATGGATTTTTTTATATCAGTCTTCATGCAGTCTTAACTTACCATTAGAACAAGTGTCACCAGTTTTGCCTAAAGGACAGTCACACACAGCCTTATTGTTCATCTCTCGGCATGTTGAATTGACAGCACAAGGGTTATGGTTTACACAAGGAATCTCTTGACTAGCACAGTACATCCCTTTCCATCCATGAACACAAGAACAAACAATTGCAGCTCCTATTTGTGTGCAGGTGCCATTATTCTGGCATGGGTTGCTGGTATTACAGTTATTGTAGCCTTCATCTCCTACATTTCGTCCTGCAATGACTGCCCACTGGCTGTGACTGCTGGAGTTACTCTGTGATGTTAGTAGTGGAATGACAGGCTGTGACACACCAAACTTTACTGCTCCATTAGCAATACTTCCCTCAAAACCTCTTTTAAATAAAACATCTGTAGGAAGCTCTGAAAGATCAGGGACTCCACCAATGTACAATGGACTGTATAAGTTAAGTCCTGTTAGCTGACCGGGTGAACTTCCACGTTTCACTCCATTATTGTCCAAATAAAGATAACCCTCCTTTCCATTACGACCTGCTGTTAAGAAATGCCATTCACGAGTGGTATCAATTGGGTCACTTTCGATGTTCGCAATGCCACTGCCAAGATTATACTGCAGTAGCACCTTGCTATTATTGATTCCCAATGCAATGAAGTCGTCTCCTTTACCCTGGTACTGATTCTGTCCACTGAACATGAGTAATGCATTGTTCCAGGCAGTGGAGTTGGGGTTAATCTTGAACTGAAGGGTTATCTCAAAGTAAGCACCACTGAGGGTCGGTTTTTGGTATTGGATGAAGGAGGAGTAGTTGTAGGCCATAGTGAATGTAGGTGTCATGATGGATAACTCTGAAAACAAAATGAAAAGATGTTTAAACAAGTGTGGCAAGGGAGAAAACAACATATCCAACAAACTCAACTCGCATGATTTTAATATTATCATGTGGTTCAGTTGAGATCATCTGTGACTGCAGGAAAAAAAAAAAATTACTCTCGAGACATAATTATAATATATTATTATTACATGGTTCAGTTGAGATCATCTGTGACCCCAGGAAAGGTGTTTCAAGGAAGAAAATATATCCAAAAAAATTACTTTCGAGACATAATTATAATTACGTGGTTCAGTTGAAATCATGTGACCCCAGGCATGAATTACGCAGCAATGCATGTGAGTGAGCACTGTAACACAGCATGCCACTCATGTGCTTAGTTAATCATTGCAGCAAGTACTTGCAAATGGTGCAGCTCAACTGGGTCGAACTAAAAGCATGTGAAGGCACCTCTGACAGCCGCTATTATGGTCTTTGTGACCCTGGAGGGCAGCTCTACAAGTTTGAATTAGTTAGATAGGCAAAGGTTGATTTTGAGAGGAAAAAAAACCTTTAGTAAGATAGAAAAATAATCCCATAAATATGAAAACAAGTTGAATAAGATTTGTTGCAGCGCTTACCATTCTCACATTCTATACCTCCTCTACCAAACGGACACAGACAAACTCTGCTGGTGTTTGCAGCAGATTTGCCTATGACACACAAACCACCTTTACAAGGATCGCCGCTACACACGGAAGCATTTTTGCAGTTCTTTCCCTCAAAACCATGTGTACAATTGCACTCATAGTCATGAGGATCGTTAGTATCTGGAATACACTGGCCGTTGTTCTGGCATGGCTTGTGGGTGCCGTTACAAGGAGTGTCACACTCACTGATGTCATTCCAGTCATTGGCCTCTGTTGATTGGAATGATTAATTTTATGAATATCAGGTCACACTGTTGCAATTCACCTAATATCAGTAATTAATTTCTATAATAATTTGCATCTCCTCTCTCTCTTTTTTTTTCACTCTTTCTTCCATTCCTTGGCCTTAAGAGCACTATAAGTCAGGGAGTAAATCAGGAGCAGCCTTGTAATAAACATTTTGTGATCAAACCACCAAAAGCTGCTGACAATTCTTTTTCAGAATGATTTCATTGGATGACTATTTTCAGATCATAATATTGTCAAATTGTGAAATACATGAATATAACTGACAACACATTTACCTGTAAACCCAATTTGGTCACCATTTAACTCAATGTCTTTAATACAGCCTACAAGATTTGGTGTAGCTTGACCTCCATCATTGCTGCCGATACGTTTACCAGGTGGTAGCCCACCAACATACCAGTCATTGTACAATCCAATTCCTACCATTTTTCCACGTGAAGTTTTGTTTTGTCTGGGATGATTATCAACTTGTAACGAACCTTGTTTGTTTCTGCTGTCATAACTAAAAATTGGGAGCAATGAAGGTTATAAGTAACATTATGGTATTCAAAGTTAATATTAATCTACTGGTAGATACAAATACAAGCTTTATAGATGAGCAACAAGCAAGTATGGTCTAAAAGATGGAGAGACTATCATTGCTAATGATCATTATTTTGTAAGCATAATTTATACCTACAGTATTTCATAATTGATCATTTGCAAGCCAAAATTAAAGGACAATTAGACACAATGGCCATGTTGGAGATATAAATTAACAAAAAAGCTAACAATAAATTTTTTTGTCAATTACCACTAACATGGCCGCAATGGCATAACATGCAAACCAAGAATTCACACATTCCTTACAATGCATACACTCAGGCACTTGGAAGTTTGATTGACAGAAACAAAAAACCCTGGCATCTGAATGTCATATGATGATTGACGAAACTAAATTTGAATACTGTGCACATTGACTACTTACGTGACCACAGCAGTTACGATAACACCAGTATTCACAGACACTTTACTTGTGATCACACACAAATAATCTCCAGGATCAAATCGGTATTCCAGTTTTCCATCAGTAATGTAAAGCTGTATGAAGTCTTTGTATATACTGTGTGATGAGTAGAACAATAAACCATTGGTAGCCGTTGTCTTAAAGGTTATGACTATCTTGTTGAATCCTGCACTGAAGGCTATGGGCTTGTGGACTAAATATGAACTACTTGAGAATCGAGGAAAATGAAGTGTGAAGTCTGCAACACATAAGTAAATAAAGGTATTCAATACTTGGAGAAGAAATATATAATTTTTCAACTGGCTCAAAAAGGGTAAAAGATGTAAATGATTGAATTTGCATTGAGTTCAAAGTAGGATTCATTCACACACTCAGACCTCTGCAAATGATATGTCAAATTTGATATGATTTTATTTATTTTATCAAATTGACTATATTCTGTTTTTATTATGAAAGTGCCACTATTTGTAGAGTCTCTTCAAACTTTAGTTGAAACATGTTTTTCAGCCAATCAGAGTGCACAATTCTTAGCAACTCAATGTTCTAATATCTACACCATGACATACCTGTACTGCATCTTGGTCCATATGTGGGTTTAGGACACTGGCATGTGAAGTTCAACCCATATTGATCTGGAACATCGCGGCATGTTCCATTGTTGCATGGATTGTTCTTACAAGTTTGGTCCTTCAGTGGGATGGTTGTTGGGGGAAAGGTCGGTGGCATTGTTGGGTAGACAGATGACATCATCACAGTTGAAGAGAACGTCATTGTTGATGGTATTATTTGGCTTGATAGTGTTATTGATGGTGGGATTACTTGACTTGATGATGATGTTGTTGGTCCAACTGATGATATTGATTCCAGTATTGACGATGTTAATGGCAGTATTGATGATGATGATGGCTTTATTGACGATGAAGACAAAATTGATGATGTTGACTGAGGTGTTAATGATGATGTTGGTACATCAGATGATGTTACTGTTGTCGTTGTAACTGATGGTTCCATTGTGAGAAGATGTGAAGTTGATGCCACCTTTGTTGTCACCGATGATGTTGCTGCTACAGAAATGACTGAAGAAGGCATACTAGACGTTGTTGATAATACTTGTACTGTTGAAATCATAGAAGAAGTAGTGTTCAATGAAGGGGAATTGTAAACAGAGGTTGTTTGAAATACTTCAGGCGTGGATACTGGAAGTACAGTAGTTGATGCAGACAGTGATTTAGTTGAAAATGAAGATGTCGATAATGATTCAACTTTGGATGTCTTTACTGTAACTACCAATGAAGACACACTTGATGAGCTTGTTTGGTTTTTAGTGATACTAGAAGTATGAGTGGTCAAAGATACAGAATCTTTTGCAGATATGGAAGGAACTAGAGTGAAAGAGCTTGACAGTGAAAAGTATGAAGAAGGTACTAGCGATCCTGTAAATATAGATTGGCTCACTGTACTTATTGACTCTAATGGAACACTGGAAGAGGTTGCATATGAAGTTGTGAATTCACTTGATGTAACAGAAGAAAGAGAGACAGTTTGGCGTACCGTTGATGAGTACGTAAGCAAGTGCGTGGTACCAAGTGTGGATGTCTGAACATCGCTTACAACACTTGACTTACCAACAGTAGTAGCCATGACTGAAGTATAAGCTACAGCACTACTAGATATTGTCACATTCTCTGTGCAATTCCTGCCTGTAAATCTATGAGGACAAGTACATGTATAGTTAAGACGATTTTCTCCTGCCCGCTCACATGTCCCACCATTTTTACATGGTTTTAATTCGCATTTGTCATCAGAGAGTTTCTCACAACTTGTTCCAAAATACCCTGGAGGGCACAGGCATTTGTATCCATTAATTTGATCCATACAAATGGCACCGTTCATACATGGTTGTGATTTACAATCATCAATATTATGTTCACAATTCTTTCCTACATACCCTGGCGCACAGGTGCAGTTGTAGTCATCTTGCAGCCCAGATTTCTTGTCGATACATGTTGCACCATTTTGACATGGGTTGAGCTTAGCATGACAGCTGCCACGCTCTCCACAATAGGCTCCCGAGTATCCAGTATCACATACACAAGATGCATTGAAGGTGAAGAACTTTCCACTTACAGCACACAACCCTTTGGAACTGCACACATTATTATTTGATGGTGGTTGACTTAGACAACTGTCTCTGCTGCGCACATTCACTTCCAGTTTAAGTCCAAATTGGCATTGTATTATCATGTTATCGCTTTCGGCTATAAAATACTTTATTCCAGTTGCTGCAATGAATCTTGCAGGGACTTCGAACGGCAATCTCGTGAGATCTGATATGACTGGTGATGCATTTTTAAAGTCGCAAAGATCGAAGCCCCTTTTCGAAACGTTATATAGTTTAACAGCAAAATCATATTTTTCTGACGATTTCACTATCAGTTTGTCTCCTTGATAAATAATAGCTGGATACTGTCTTGGACCAGCAATAAATCCTCGAGGATCGTTTTCATTGTAACAGTCTTGAGGCGTGTGGCCAGGACATACTTGTCCATTATATCCAAGTTCAACCGTAACATTTCGGTACTCGGTGGAAAAACATTCGTTTCCCGAAGGACAAGCTACATTGGCAATCTCTGAATTGTTCGTGGGAGCTACCGTGCTATTTTGAGCTAAAACTCCACAAGGTACAAAACAAAACAAAAGTAACATTCCAAGATATAAAATGTTTGTTCTGCGTAGAAGCATGTGCAATTTCGAGACACCCATTTTGCAGTTCAAACTCTCTTCTCTTTCTAATACTTGCAGTTGTCAGTAAACAGCTGTACGAGACATTTCGTGATGAATGAGCACACCATAAAAAATATCACCTCACGGACGCTTTTCACCGAATATAAAACAGAAAATGAGCCAAAAACCTATGATATATTCCCTCCAGACAATCTTGAGTTGAGTTTCGCAGATTACCACGGTAACTCGAAAGGTCGAGTTATGACAACAGTCTGTTAAGATCGATAGACTGACACTTCATAAACTTACGGGAAAAAAACAGTGTCTTATCGATTGACTAGTGTGAAAATCCTTTGTGGAAGCTTGGCAATCTTCCCGCAACTTGAGGACGAATAATTGCAACTATTCAGAGAAAATCACAAGGGAAAACGAAGACGAAAATACCTCTAAAGTGCTTGCAGATTACGAGCCACGAAGGAATGTCGAAGCGAATTTCTGTTTACAGAAGTGATTCTAATTTTTCGTTGCCAAGTTTTTGAAGTCGTTGATGAAGTCTCTGGCTTGGATCTAACTCCTCTGGTAATAATCGTAAATATTTGATGAATTTTTCGTTGTAGGAATGTGATTTAAACTGTCAATTGTGAATTTTTTCTTTCGAAAGCTGCTGTGGAAACCATTTGAGCGTCTGCTCATTAGCATAAGAATTGACCGCGGAAGCCATTCGCTATTGTTCTCGACTTCAGGTCGTGCTCTGATTGGTCCAATAGCAAAACTTTTAGACCTCTTGTTGCTAAGCGAAATTAAACTCAAAACAAAAACTAATTTTAGCGCTGCTGTAATGAGGTCTGAAAATTCTCTCTTTTAATTTGGCGAATATGTAAGACCATTTTTTCTTGCGATGTTTAAAGTAAAATACATATACTGATGCTATACTGTTTTTAAAAACGAAATTTTTAAGCGTTTTTTGACATACATTCCTTAGTTCATAATAAGTTTTTTAAATTAACTGAAAAAATGATTGTAAACAAAGACGATGAGTGACAGATGTAAAAAAAAAAAAAAAAAAAAAACGTATTAAAAGAAAAGAAAAACGAAGAAAAACAAAAAATTTTCAAGTTATTTTTAACTCCATGTGGAGTATTTCTCCCTTTATTTATTTTTACGAGTTGATGAAGGTCGAACCGCGATGTCTAACCACTGCTTGTGGCAATACCCGCATTACTGGCAACCGACAATTTTATCCCCGACCTTGGTCCCCTTGGGAAGTCGTTTGTCAGAAAAAATGCTTTATTAATGACTCTGTTATAATATCATGAAAAATTAAGCTAATATTTGAATCAATTTATATAAAAAACTGATGCATTCAGTTAAGAAGTTTTACTTGAGATAAATTTGTAGCAATTTGCGTAATAATAAATTCCGTTTTCAAAGATACCCGGATACGTAAGGACAGGGCATAAAAGATCTTAAATGAACCGTTCCTGGCTCAGGTGACCTACCCAGCGAAATTTTAACTCCCGACGTACTTCAATTTGTCAGGAAAAACTGCTCAGTAAACTCGTTTTACCGGCTGCCTGGATTAACATTTTTAGTGCTGTTTGCTGTGATGAACAATGATACATGTATATCCTTAGTTTTGTGTGGAAATTAACCCTAGTCTTGAAGAACCGTTTTAACTTGTTTGAAACAAGCATTTTCCCATGAAAAATGCCTGAAATATAGAATATTGACAAGAGACGTTCATACTGATGGCAAAAATTTCTTGACAAACAAGGTTTACAGCTTTGTTGTTAATGCGAATTAATTGCTCCAGTGCAGTATTTCTTACTCAAAGTATTTGTTATTGACACCCTCCTCAGTGACATCCGCGTTCCTCCTATACTTGGCCTTTGTTTTTGTATCCTAACAAAACACTTCTTCAACTTCTCAATCTTCATTACAACATCCAAACAACAGTTAAGGAGTGGTGCTAATGTTCCTGTTAACGTCACGTTTATGGGTTGCATTTGCAAAGAGAAAAAATTGCTCAACAATAGATAACAATGACGACAAAGCTTTATGATTAGCTTGATAAAATAAGGGGTTGGGTATACGAATAATAGCGAGTTCTTGTAACTTGGATAATGAGGTGCTAACGACCATTGCAGTGTTTGTTTTGTCATTTAGTTGTACCAAAAGACTTGCCTAACTTCGAGTATACGCTCATTATGAGAGACTAGTATAGCTGCAACCTGAACTCTACTCATTATTCACTTGCGACTTTCCCAGTTAGTTAATCTTGGCTTGGTGCTTCTGCTAAACGGAAAATTGATAAAAGTTTTGGGAGTTAAAAGGTTGGGATTATTTCGTAAAACTAACATCAACGAAGTTGACCGAAGTTGTACAAGTTGGTTTTATCTGAAGGCAAGCGTTGCAAGAATTTTTCAGATTCGTGGAAAAACGTTGCTGAATGTGAAGCTACGATGAGAAATCTTTCAAAAAAGAGTGATATACATAAATCAAGTGGTAAAAGCTCGTCAGCTTCAGAGAAAAAAGAACTGAATGACGAGGAAGTCGAAAAAAAGTTCGATGAACTTCGAAAAAAAGCCAGGCAAGAAATGATGGATTTTGAAGCCCTTGATGAGGTATCTCTCGCTCACTATCTCAGGATCAAACAAGCAACGACAAGACTGTTATTTGTAAATGAAGACGAAGAAGTAGGAGCTCAAGAAGGAACAACAACCGAAGTGGAGAAGGTAAAAGAAGAAGAAATGCAGAAAATGGCAAGAAATATTTTACGAAAGTGGCAGGCGTTCGCCAAGGGAGAGACTGAACCAAGGGAAGTAAGATTGATAAAACGATTGATAAAACGATAGAGTGCATCGATGAAACTACAAGTTTCCAAGGTGTGAGTGATCTCAATGTGAACTGCTCTTACGGTCAAGCATGTGAACAGACAGCCGTATCGTTTGACAACAGAACGTCCTCTTTTCACTTGTATAGGGCCAAAGAAATCTACTCCAACATAAGAAAACGGTGGCATGTCAGGTGTCAGTCTGTCTTGGGGCAAGTCAGCCATTATCTGTTCACAAGGGGGTGCGTTGCGTCTGCGACAATCAAAACAACGATCAAGTAGTCTTCGTACTGATACTTTTGCATTTATGATCCAGAATGCCCTTCTTATGAGTGAAAGCACATGTTCCTTGCCTGCATGGCCGTACATCTGGTGATAGTGACGGATGATTAAGTCGCAAACATGATGATTTTTAGGCAGGATTGGTGGGTGTTTGGCTCTTTCTGAAATGGGAGCATTACTCAGACGTCCTCCAACGCATAACATATCATCTCGTAGTTGTGGGTCTAACTTGTATATAGGACTAGATCTTTCAACCACTTTCCTTTTGGAATGGAGTTCGTTCTTTACTGCATTACCTTCGCTACATCCACGCAATTTAAGAACAGCCAACTCTCGCTGAAAGGATTGACGTTGTACGTGCTTGACAATCTCGCGTTCGGCTGCTTTCAGCTCTGATACGTTGATCTTATCATAGCTTAATTCTCTGGTGTTTTTGTGTCCATGACTTAAACGATAAGCGTTCACTAGAAAACATTTGTATCTCATCAACCAAGCAATAGCGATGCGTAGCCGCTGCCACGAAGAAAAACCCTTAAACATGGTATTTAGAATATCTTCTTGTGTTACTTGGACCAAATTCACTTGCTTCTCTCGTTTTATCTCTGGGTCATCGTCGGCAATCTGGGTTAAGTTAAAGGGTAACATAGGCCATAGATCTCTCTTCTGCCACAGGAATTCCGGTCCGTTTAGCCATCTAACGTCATTCTTCATTTCGTCTGCGCTTAAGCCTCTTGAGGCATCGTCAGCTGGATTACTCTTTGAATCCACGTACTTCCACTGTTGAGTACTCGAGACTTCACGGATAACTGCAATTCTGTTGGCTACAAACGTCGTGAATCTTTTCTTCTCGTTAGAAATGTAACGTAGTACTGTGGTAGAATCCGTCCAAAAGAAAGAGTCTTGAACTTGTAAGTCTAATTCCACCCTCAGCATGCAATCGGACTTTACTGCAAGGACAGCTGCAGACAGCTCCAATCGAGGTATCGTAGTTGTTTTCACTGGTGCTAGCCGGGACTTGCCAACCAAGAAAGAAACGTGTATTTCTCCGTTGGCGTTCTCTGACCTCAAATACGAGACTGCTCCATAACCCGTTTGGGAAGCGTCGCCAAAATGATGTAACTTTCTTGACAAGATTTCACCCAGATCCGGTGGTTCTAGGCAACGTGGTATAGATACATTGGAAAGTTGAGGTAGTTCGACCAGCCATTTCTTCCATTTTATCATCTCTTCTACTGGGATTGGATCGTCCCACCCAATATCTTGTTTACATAGATCTTGCAACAGTACCTTTACGGGTAACATAACTGGAGAGACAATACCTAGTGGGTCGTAGACCGAACTCATTACTGATAGTATCCTGCGTCTTGTTAGAGGCTTTTCTTTCACTTCGATCTCTAGTCCCAAACGATCTAATTCTACCTTCCAGTGAACACCAAGTGCTCTTTCATTTGGCAGTCTTTCAAAGTTCAATTTCTTGACCGTTTTAGCTCTCTCAGACTCTGGTATCGTATCGAGAACGTCCTTACTGTTACTCATCCACTTTGTTAAACGGAAGCCGCCTTGTTTTAACAATTGGCTAAGCTCAAGTGCTAAGTGTTTAGCTTCATCTACAGTTTTGGTAGATTTCAGGTAATCATCCACGTAAAAATTCCGGTATACAGAGTTTACGACATCTTTACTAAATTCGGCACGATTGTCATCAGCCGTCTTCCTCAATGCAAAGCCTGCGCAGCTTGGAGAAGAAGTTGCTCCGAATAAGTGTACTAGCATCTGAAACTCAGAGGATCGCTTGTCAATGGCGCCGTCTGGCCACCATAAAAATCTCAACATGTCACAATCCTTCGGGTTAACTCTCACTTGTAAGAACATAGATTCAATATCTGCTGCTAAAGCAACAGGTCCCTCTCGAAATCGAGTGAGAACTCCCACTAAATTATTTGTCATATCTGGCCCTTGGAGTAGTTGATCGTTCAAAGAAGTTCCTTTAAACTTCGCGGCGCAATCAAATACTACGCGCAGCTTTTCTGGTTTTCGAGGGTTAACGACGGCATGGTGAGGTAGGTACCACACTGCTTGATCTGAGGGATTCTGGCTCTCTTCAGGTATCCTACGGGCATAACCCTTGTCAAGATGATCGTCTATGACAGCCTTGTATCTCTGATGAACTTCGGGGTCCTTTAGAAATCTTCTTTTCAACGACTCTAATCTCGATTCAGCTAACTGACGGTTGTTCAGAATACATGGTTCACCATGCTTCCAAGGAAGAGAAACTTCGTAGTGACCTCCGACTAAAACAGCACTTTCTTCCATGATAGATAAAGCTCTTCTGTCCTCTACTGACATCGACTCCTTGATGCTTAGTATCGGGTCTCCAAAGTCCGTCTTCCAAAATCTTTCTACTTGCTGCTTCAGTTCGTCATCTTGTAGCGTTATAAAACATGTATTCAGACTGTTTCTATTTGTTGCGTCGTCAACTGGACCAACGATCGTCCATCCGAGTAAAGACTTCACGGCGTAAGGTTCCTTTCGATTCCCTCGTCGTTCTTCTAGCGCCCAGAATACTTCGGGCGTGTCGTTACCGATTAGCAATGCCACTTCGCTGCTGTCAATCTCCGGCACCGTTATACCATCTAGGTGTGACCATTTGTAAAGGTCTTGTTGCGTTGGTGCCCCTTCAGTAGAAATGCATAGTCTATCAACGGACCAAACTGCTGGTATTTCAATTACTTCATCAGACTCTAGTGACATTACCTCCAAGCTAGCAATGCGTCCTCTTTTTTGGCTTTTCACTTTGTCGATCGTTGTCAAGGAAAATGTTCGCTCTTCGCCATCAACATTCAGCTGCTCTAACAGTCGTTGTTCACATAGTGAGGTATCCGATCCTTTATCTAGGAGCGCATACGTAGTAACGGTTGTATTTCTCCCTTTACCACGTATACGAACTGGTACAATGGGTAGACAGACTTTACCTTTCCTTCCTTCACCAGTGGGTTTACTCACGCCTTTGGAATCTAAATTCACGGCGTAATTCGACTTACTTCCAGGTGGTTTTTCATTGTCCTTTTGGGCGTTGTTGGTTGGAGCGTGCAATAACGTGTGGTGCTTTCCTTCACATCCTTCGTTTTTACATTGTCCTTTCTGGAAGCACTCTCTAGCCTTATGTCCTCTTTTATAGCAATTATCACACAGTCCTTTATCACGAACAAATTTTACTCTGTCCTCATGAGTCTTCTTCTCGAATTCACAACAACTTGCAAGCACATGCGTTCCTTCACAAAGCCAACATTTCGTTGTTTGTGTCTGAGGTGGTTTGTTGTTAAGAGTGTTAAAGGCAATGCTTGGTATGTCGGAAACCTTCGGCTTTTCGGCTTGCGTAGCTAACGCGGTAGCTCTAGGCGCGCTCACCCGAGCTGGTCTGTGTCCAATGAGCCGCTCCTCTGTATTTACCCGTGATGTGGCAGTGATCCCTAACCTTATCCACATAGAAATCCTCAACAAATGCTTTGTGGCAGTGAATGCAGTGCGTGGAGGGCTTTCCCGGCTTCTCACCTTTCTTAGCATACTTCCCGCATTTAAAATGAGCTTCTCCTAGATACTTTCCATCTTCATCCCACGCTTTCTTGGCTCGTCTTCCAAACTGAAGAAGCGTATGTTGACAAATGTGGCATTTTTTTGCCTTGTTAAAAGCCTCCTGGTTCTCTTTGGTAAATTCCATCTTCTTTGGACGTCTTAATTGTTCTCTAATCTCCCCCTCCTCTTCTCGCAATGCTTCTAGAAACTCATTAGCTGCGTTCTTACCTCGGTAAATCACAGGAGGGTTTGCTTTACCGTCTGATCTGACTACTATGTAACCAAAGGAGCAGATCTCGTGTAATCCTACCTTATTCGTGGCACCACGTTTCTGCTCTTCCTTAGTTATCAACGCTTCGAAGTCTGCATATATCACGTAAGGCACTTGCATCTGCTTTTGATGGTCTGCGTATGAAAGCTCTTTGTTGGTGGGTATCTGGATCCGTTGCGCCACTTCTTCGACTCCGCGGCAGATCTCATCGTGTTTCTTTAGGGTATTTAAGGATGTAAATGACAGCAAGCAGCAGTCGCAGAAGTACTTTTTGCCTTTGTGCTTAGTATGTCTGTAGAATAGTCTGCTAATGTGTTTAACCCATGAGTAGTGTCCGCCGTGGTAGAATAAATGTGCGCGCTCTCCTTTACTTTTTGACAGAACTAACGGTACTATCGTCTGCTCTCTGACTCCGTAAACGTTAATTGCTAGATCGTTTATTTCCTCAAATATGGGGATGTCTATTAACTGCATGGGAAATTCCACACCATCCCACTCTAAATCATCTGTGGGATACTTACTTGTCCTACAGGGATCCTTCTCTGCTGGATACAGTGCAGACCTGATTGCCCACATAAAGCATCGATTGTCTTCATTCTTCACGTTTACAATAGCCTTCTTCCTTTCTACCCACGTTGGTAGCGGTACGTAACTCCCCCCTCGTATGGGTACGTACCTGGCCATACTTATCTCTATTCCTTCAACCTCCTCTACTGTCCAACCCGATCCTTCTTTCGTGTAGTTAGACAGCGACTCCATTATTGCTTCTAAGGCTTCACTGAGTGACCTATCCAGATTCGTGGATTCTAATATCACTAACGACTTTGATCGCAACATTGCTGTCGTCATTACCTCGTCTTTTGACAAACTTACTTCTACCATTATGCTCGCTTTCAGGGCTCCTAATTCTTCTATACCTTTTCGGAGAGTCCTTTTAACCTTCCTTTCTGACTGACGCCAAAACTGTCTAACGTCAATCTCACCGTTACCGGGTATTGACACCGTGCTGAAGTTGCTTTGGGATTCCATCTATATAATAGGAAATATTTTATACCTAATACCAAGCACTTTTTAGGTCGTCGTAGTCGTACTCACAGTCCTGACAATGCCAAAACAATTTAACCTTAGTCTCAAACTTCTTACCACATCCACAATCATAACTGCTCATACACTTCGTCTTCATTTTCAAATGCTTTTTCAAATCCGCTTCTTTCTTAAAAGTTCTCTTACATTCTTCGCACTCCATATATAGACTAACATATTTAAGTGCGCTGTTGCCCTCAACCACACTTGGAGTGGGGGTCGTCCGTAGGTGGATTTTTGACACGGATCTTGCCCGTGTTGAGATTGCGCTGGAACCCCCATTCCCTATACTACTGGAGTGACACGTGGTCTCACGGAAATGGGAAAACATTAGAGCCAACGTGAATGAGTCCAGTAGTTGCCTTTGAAGAGGTTTCTCAAATGCTAGATTATATATATCTTATGACCATTTGCAACCAAATATTTTCATTACATGTTGAAGGCTTGACAATATGGCCAAAAGCTTGACAATAAAATTAACCTAGCTATCAAACGTAGTGGACCGGCGGTTTCTCATTCAATTAGCCATGCAGAGGTTGAGGAAAAAACTAGGTCAAATAGGCATTGCGGTGCATTTTGTGATTGTTTTAGGGGAGATATTTCCAAGATGGCGTCTATTTCGTCCCCTAAAACAGCCCCAAAATGCATTGCAATGCCAACTTGATCCAACCTTGGAATGGTTAATATATATCTTACGTACAAGAATACCATTGAATGAGTATTCTCTTGTACTCTAGTCTAAAGGCCATATTGAATACGCCATAAATTATAGGATTAAGGATGCTACCGCTTGCTATCCCATAAGTTACGATCATGTGAATCTCACGAGGCAGTTGATACTCATATCTGCAGCTGATACTTGACGCTAACAGAACACCAAGCACTAGAACCCAAGTCAAGCAGTACCCCACCAACATTGTGAACAATACCCACGTGACTTTGATCTCTTGGACGCTCGTTCCCAGTCTACCCTGATTCGAAGGAGCCACGTTTCTTTTGTGTTCGCGTATTTTCTTGAAAACTTTAAAGTAGCAGTAAACGATGATTGTGAATGGTAGAAAAAGGCAGAAAACGTGGGGCAAGTTGCTGATTATGATTCTTGGCTTCTTGTTATCGTAGTATGCGAAAACGCACATTATTTTGTAAGGGCTAAGACGTGAGTACACAGAAACGCCCATGCTGTTGATTAGTGTCATCCCAGTAAAACTTGCGATCCAAACCGCACCAATCATGGTGATTGACGTTTTCCTGTGGAATATTTTCTTGTATTTTTGTGGCTTACAAACGCGGACGAATCGATTGATGGCCATCAGTGTAATAGTGTTGACAGACACAACCACGAGACTAGAAGAAAAAATCGCTTGAAAACCACACACGTGACTTCCAACCGAGGAACGACCACGGATGGAAGCCACGACAGTAATCGAGATCACAGAAACCGGGTATAGAATATCAGACACTGCTAGTGATAGTACGAAGTAGTTAGTAATGGTACGAAGGCTGGGATTACGATAGATGGAGAGTACTACAAGAAGATTTCCTCCAATGGCAACTAGTCCAATAAGGAGTAAAATACTAGTCTCTACAGCAATGGTAGCTGGAGTGCGGCTCATAAATTCAGTCCAACCTCTGTTTAGACTTGTGCAGCTCGTTTCATTGTTCATTTTACAACGAATACTTTAGAGTAAGGTTTGGCACCTCTGTCTCACAACTTATGTATGGCAATGCATCTATTCTAGAAAATATTAAGAAAACACTTTAGAAAATAAGTCATAGCTTTAGCAAACCTTATACAAAACGTTTTTCTGATTAAGCATAATAGTAATAGTAATAATAATAATAATAATAATGATGATGATGATGATGATAATGATAATAATAATAAACATTTGTAAAGCGCTCATAACGAAAACGGGTTCTGAGCGCTGAAATACAAAGATATAATATATATATATGATAAAAAATATGTCTATATATGTATATAAAAATATAACATGACTAAAAATATCTAAAATAAAAAAATCAGATTATGAATGAGCAATAATAAATAGCGATAATAAATACTAATATTAAGTTTTGAATAAAAAAGTCTTAAATTTAGACTTGAAGAACAAGCGTAATAGGTAAATTACGAGCCTTGTATGAAACGACTGAAGAAGAGGGCCAATGACTTGAAGCGGGTAGAGTGAGAGTCACAAGATAATATCCATAGGGGAAATTCGGTTCCAAAGAATGAAACAACTTCAAATAGAAAGAAACGGTTGCAAACAAACATCGAATAAACGATGATCAAATCAACTAATACATTTTACACTGAATTAACTTTAAGGGGCAGGTTTTTTGGGTACTTTGAACCCCCCGTCCTGCCCATAACTCCTAGGGGAAGTTCAACGTGGTAACGTCTGTTAAAGTGAAACTGATATACTTATTTAAATAAAGTTAGTCACCAAAAACCTAGAAAGCTGTGATCGCTGAGCATCATGGGGAAATGTTTTATATCTAACAAGTAAAGCTTTTGACACAAACTGCAGCAGTTGAGGATACTCAGAGGAGGTTAACTTGTAACTGGTAGAAGGTCTCAAGTCCATCAACAGTTATCAAGCGGTTGAAACATGTAAAATCGGTCTCAGCTTTGTAGCTTTTCAGATGACTAACTTTATTGAAATAAGTGTATACATGTTTCTGATGCGAACTCTCAACTCAAAATCCTATTATTTTTCTCTACCCATCGAATAATGGCTTCATTGATTTTATTTCTCTGCCGGATTATTTAGTTACAAGTGAACAGAAATCGTAGATCGAGCCAGGAGATCTAGATAGATTGCTTGCTGCTACCAATCATAAACAATTACGCATGGCAGTATAACTCATAAATAGTAATGATAATAGCACTGGGTAGGATCCAATTCATACGTGTAAACATTAATAAAAATTAAAGAAAATCAAATTAAAGTCATGCCCTTTTCGGGATTTTTTAATAAACGTTTGGCACGTCTGGTTTGGAAGTAGTGCTAAACTATGAACTTAAGCTAACATCCGACATGCGATTTAATGAAACTCGTACCCAAGTCGGATGAAAAACGCATTATATTTTGCAACAGGGCCCGGTTGTACGAAGGGTTGATAGCGCTTTATGTCGTAAAATAATCCAATGGGTAAATCTATTGGACAACCGCATCGACTTATCCACTGCATAAGCATTTATCCTTCGGATAGCGCTATCCACCCTTCGTACAACCGGGCCCAGATGTGATAAAGACAAAACCCCTTAACGGGAGTAATAGTAATAACTCGGGTGGCTGAATCGATCGATGTCGACATCCATTGTCAAACAATTAACATATCCCTGAAATTTTTATTGAAATAATATTTTTTCTGTACATCAACTGGACCTCATATTATCATTAAATCTTTAAGTTTATTTTATTCGTTTGTTGGATTTAATCTCAAGTCAACTGAATTTTAGCAACTGAATACTCCATCGGTTTCTCGCTCGATTCGATGGCTTTTTTTTTCGGACTCTCTGGTTTTTCCTTTCCGCCAAACCTAACACACACGCTAAACTCCAATTCGATGTGAGAGTTAACCGCGCCCTGACTAAGATCAGCCCAGAGGTTGTTTCAGGGTTTGATCTGTGAGTTAGCCGTGCCCTGACTTTGATCAGCCCAGAGATCGTTTCAGGGTTTGATCTGTGAGTTAGCCGTTCCCTGACTTTGATCAGCCCAGAGATCAGTTTCAGGGTTCGATCCGTGCGGAGTTAGCCTTGCCCTGGCTTTGATCTGCCCAGAGATTGTTTCAGGGTTCGATCTGAGTGAAGTTAACCTTACCCTGGCGTTGATCAGCCCAGAGGTTGTTTCAGGGTTCGATCTTTGCGGAGTTAGCCGTGCCCTGGCTTTGATCAGCCTAGAGGTTGCTTCTGGGTTCGATCTGTGCGGAGTTAGCCGCGCCTTGACTTAGATCAGCCCAGAGTTTGATTTAGGATATATCCATACTGAATTGATGATTGATTGGTTTATCGTGCATTCAAAAATGAAACACTGGCTCGGTTTTTCTTCTCTTATTTTACACCCATTTTCTTCCAAAGCTCAAAAGTCTTTTTCTTACGTCGGTTCTTTCAACTGATCTAGGGCAACTAAGGTAATATAATACCGAGGCAAAACAAACTGGTTGTAAATGTGAAAGTTGCAGCCAGAATTTATGGTCATATTAATTCGATTCGTTTGGTTTATAATATGATTACTTTATACTATAATATTTACTAATAGACAGCGGAGCCAAAAAATCTTACCTTAAATTCGTACCTTCATTAAAGTGTGATGTTTTGAAGACAGATTTTTGAGTACGAATTTAGTAAATACTGAGGTCATCCCAGATCCATCACCGGCTAGCTGCTACTTCTAGATCTCTCCGCTTCTCCTTTAGGATTTTATCATATATTTGTCAAAAGCCGGTTATTTCAATAGAAGGTCGAACGCTATTGTGGAGAATATTAAATCACTAGAATAAACGTTACGCGCAGGTGACGAGCACAACGACGACGACGACGACGACGACGACGACGACGACGACGACGACGACGACGATGATAATGATGATGATGATGATGATGATGATGAGCAGGATCATGATGATAATTTTTTCCCAGTCTTGCCAATAATATACTGAATACCAGAGTTTATATCAGGAGGATGGAAAGATTCTACTGATTCAAAAAAAGATACATAGATTTTGATGTATTTATTTTCTTTCATTTCTTTGTGATTGGATACTAAACATCTTGCGTGATGATTGGTCAAAACAAATTGGGCGCACTCAATCAAGGGAGCATTTAGTCGAGCATGCGCAGTAAGGAGACAGGGCTTTGGTAGCGGCAGTGTTCTTTTTATCTATGGCTGCTATGGCAGCAAACCATCTAAAGTTGGGATCACGGATGCGTTTCCGCATCAACGCTCGTAAGTTGTAATCGTATTACAAGTAAGAGTCAATTCTGTCCTTTTGCGCTCCTGCAGTTCTCATGGTCAGTGCTCACCATGATGAAAGCAAGAGGTACCGACCAATAGTCATGCAGGCTCACGTGGGAAACGTTAAACCAAACACGTGTCTAGTTACGGTTAAATATCTTCTTGTACTCTCTCCTAAACGCCGGGTTCATTACTCCGTATATTATGGGATTGATATAACAGCTACTTGATCCTGTAAAAGTCACGATCATTCCAGCCGAGCGAGGTATTTTATTTTCACCAAGGAGGCTAGACGCAAATGACACGATGAGGACTGGAATCCATGCTATGCAATACCCCATCAAAACTGCAAACACTGTCCACGTGATCTTGATTTCATGAACATTAGTGCCCAATCTCGTACCATTCTGCGAAGAAACACAGGAATCCCGAAGATTCTGGTTAGGTTGGGGGCTTGGAAAAGTAGAACAGGAAAGCGGACGCTGAGGATCTTGGGCGATAGGAATTCTACAAAGTTCCCGTGTTTGTTGAGGGAAGATTTGCCTCTTGTGCTGTCGAATTTTCTTGAATACTTTGATATAGCAGAACGTTATGACAGTGAATGGTATAGTTAGACTGACTATCAACACAGTGTTCCCAATCACCTTCGATATCGTGCCGTGTAGGTTCTCGTATGTAAATCCACACCTGATTTGATTAGGTATAAAACTAATGCTAGCGAAGTTTCCTGCTTTGCTGTACATAATCACAAAAGTAAAACTGCAAATCCAAATGGCGCTGATTATCATCAAGTTCACATTTTTCTTCTGCAGTTTTTGGTATTTTTGAGCTTCGCAGACTTTGACAAAACGGTTAACAGCGATGAAAACCATATTCAAGACGGACACAAAGAAAAGAGAATTAAGTAAAATTCCTTGAAAATCACACAAGCTTTCTCCAAAAATAAAGCGGCTTTTCATCGACCAAGTAATAGTAATAGGCAAGACTGTGATAGAATATAAGATGTCGGTCAGGGAAAGCGATAATAGGAAGTAGTTAGAGATGTAACGAAGACTGGGATTACGATAGATGGAGAGTACTACCAGAAGATTTCCCGCAATGACAACCACTCCAATAAGGAGTAAAATACTTGTCTCTACAGCGATGGTAACTGGAGTGCGATTTAGGAACTCAGTCCAACCTCTTGTCAAGGTCCGAGTATTGTTCGAAGCGTTCATCACAAAGAAGGCGTTTTCGTGCACTGAACCAAATTATTTTTTTCACGATCAGTATTTATGATTAAGTTTGTATTTTTAAATTCTTTGTTCTCTTCATACGTTGGGTGGGCAGTAGGTGTCCTAACATTGAAAAATAAATTCGTCAAAGTTTGTGTTCGTATATTTTAGATTATACAATGAATAAAATGTCAACAGAAAGATTGCGATGTTCTTTAAGAGGGCTTGCTTCATTTACCAGCTGTATGCAATGCGAGCAAAATAATTAGGTTTTCAATTACGGTTTGACAAGAAAATGCTAGAAAAGAGCAACTAAGACTAAAAGGCGATGAACAATGTTCAACTTTCACTCGTGCTTGATAAGCAATTGATTGTCATTTTAAATCATCGTTATGACGGTAGAAAAACCATCGTTTGTGAAGGCTACTGAAGCTTTCTCAAACAACTTGAAAGGAAAGATAACTCGGTAAGAGAGAAAGAGAGAGAGAGAGAGAGAGAGAGAGAGAGAGAGAGAGAGAGAGAGAGAAAATTATATATATATTTTTTTTAAAGAAAAAAAAAGTGAAGAATAGAAAAAAAAGGTTTTTAAATATATATATAAAATAGGGGAAAAAAAGAGAAAGACAAGAAAAGAAAAGAAAAAAGAGTGAGGTGAAAATGCAATAAACTAACTGACCTTTGTTGACGATGATGTACAAAATTATGAGACTACACCTTTCACCTTGGAAATTACGGGTTTCAAGTGTGTATTGATATTATGCAAAGCAGAGGTGCGAGTAAACAACAGCCCGACATATTATTATGATTGATTGCTGTTTTTTTGAGTACGAGCTAGTACGTGAGGTTTGGGCTAGCTACTAGCGTCTTGCGTCAGAGATATTGCACACGAGTTGAATAAATGTTTCTATGACTATATTTAATAACCTTAACAATTTGGTTGGAAGTTTTGTTCTTTCGAATAAAAATGTCACGGTATTTGAATAAATATTGGATGTGAATCAAGGATGTATAACTTGTTCCTTAGTTCAAATATGAATTTGAATTATATGGAAATTGATGATAGTTGAACGAAAAAAAACAAAAAAAAAACAGCAAAAAATTGAAATTTTTGAATAAAAATCAATCAATGAATTGAATAAAAAATAGAATAAAAATGAATGAATATTGAAATGGGAAAATGGGGAATGAATGAATAAGTAATCAAGAAACGAAGACAGCTATGGAAATTATAATAACTTTTTAAAACCCGTATCAAAAGTACTACTCAATGGGCAATTAATATTCTCACCTTCTCCTGACATCTTTTTATTACAACGCAAGTAGTGCTTCTCAAAAGAACCTGCCGAATCGCATAATTTTTAGGCGCGACAAACCACTCTACCAAAACCTATTGGTCGCAGCAAAGATCTATGCGTGATATATATTGAAACTTGTAAGAGACAATTGCTTTATAACAGGTGTTAAGTCTATTGAACACAATCTATGGTGACCCCTCATTTATGGTATTATGAATTTGAAAAGGTGTAAGGTAAAAGCTATGATATTTTTAGCTTGATTTTAAAATTAATTTACTTGGTAGAGGCTTATCTAGAAAAATAGTTATTTGTTTATACTATGACATTCATTTATTCATTCGTTCCTTCATTTATTAATACCATTCATTAATTTTATAAATTCAGTCATCCATCCATCCATCCATCCATCCATCCATCCATCCATCCATCCATCCATCCATCCATCCATCCATCCATCCACCCATCCATCCATCCATCCATCCATCCATCCATCCATCCATCCATCCATCCATCCATCCATCCATCCATCCGTCCGTCCGTCCGTCCGTCCGTCCGTCCGTCCGTCCGTCCGTCCGTCCGTCCGTCCGTCCGTCCGTCCGTCCGTCCGTCCGTCCGTCCGTTAAAAATATAATCAAGGGAAAATACTAATGAAAAACATTCTTGAAATAGGAACTTATCAGTTGCTAGGCTTTCTTTTAATAACAAATGTAATTGAAACTTCCTCATTCGTAATAACTTGTTTATTAACCTGAGGGTCAGGTATATTTATTAACATGACATCACCTTCCAGATTTCATTAAGATGTACTTTTTGTCGTAAACAACAGCTGTAAATCTTCTGTACTTTTCCAATAAAAACAGGTTTTTGGTCATGTACAATTTTGCACATGCGTACCGCTGGAAAAGAGCAGGGTTGTTTACTGTAAAAACAACCACTTCCTAAGCCTTCTTCTGATTTCTTGTTTAGAATTATCTCATATGTAACTTAATGTATTTTTAGTGTATTCCGTTCTGTACTAGTTAAGCTATAGCGAGCACCATCGACCGATTTGCTGGGTCAACTCTTGTCGCGCCGTTGTCGCTGATAAGATTTAGAAAGTATATTCTCAATTACTATTACTAGAAACTACCCTCATACCAGCCACCTCAGTGATGTAATATAAATCAATTTAATTTTCTTATTGATCGCTAAAGTATCTTGCAGTTATTTCCATATCCAGTTAAATTCAAATTCAGTATTTTCTGTAATGCATTATTACTCCAAAATAATTTCTTGATATTATTTATTTATTTATTTTATTTATTTGTTTGTTATAATAGGATGTCAATTGGGGCGCAAGTCCTTTTTCTTCCCCATGTCAAACTTTTATCTTCTATAATCCTCGTAGTCTTGCTTCTTACTGTCTCTCATGATCTTCATACATTTTTTATTTACTTTATAATATCGTATTTAATATGATTACCGAGCAATAATTAGCTCCCATCTGAATTGTAAATAGAGTGACAAATAAGTAAATAAATAAATACATTTTTTTAAATAAATAAAGTCTTTAATCAATAATTAATAATAACAATAATCTCTAATCAATAATTAATAATTTTTAAATATTTATACATTTTTTCAAGATTGTAAAAAACGAATAGAATTTGTCCATTATTTAAATATGAATATGTTAATATATAATACTTACAAAGAAGAAGGAATTATAAGATGAAAAACTGACTAATAAGGAAAATTGAAATATATGGCTTACATCAGCCAGTTTACTAATCAAATCAAAATTATTATTATTAGTAGTAGATATGAAGTACCAATTCTACATCAGGTGCCACCGGTTCGAACCGGTGCTCTCCCCCAGACCCTACTCCGGGCCCGTAATAACGTCGACGTCATAGCTATTCTAAGTGAGGTGCTGTAGGGGGAGGGGTGGTCAGTTATATTTATTCTTAGTTGGCTGGATTGCACCACATCCTATATTTTACGTCAAAGTTTAATCCTAATAAAAGTTTCTAATTATTCATAAAATATAGTTTTTCTATCTCAAAGCCTTAAAAGGCTTAGTTTAGGCTTTTGTTTCATCCTAATTGAGTTCTACGGATATTGTCCTTTGTCTTACTACCGCGATAAGATATTGAATACTAAAGATTTTGAGATTTTATGCCCAACTCTTTTACTACCGTCTAAAGTAAGAATTGCACCACTCACAGGCAATACGGATATCGTCATATCTATTTTTAGTTGACTGGATTGCACCACATCCTATATTTTACGTCAAAGTTTGATCCTAATAAATTGTTCTGATCTAATTGCCTATTGTTAAAGGATTAGACTCTTTTTACTTTATGCTTTTGTTTCACCCTAATTGAGTTCTACGAAGTTGACTCATCAAAAAACAAACAATTAAATGACTTGCCCAAGGAAAAAGAGCAAACACGTTTTTCAAAAATCTTTTTTTATTCATTTATTCATAAAACGCTCAATGCATGTGAATACAAAAAAAGTTTAGTTACAGCTCTTTTCATTTTTTAACTAAGTATTATGTTTTGATTGTCAGTATATATTTGTTCAATAGAAACACCCGTCACTTGAAACAATAGAGGACTGTGTTCTGCAAAATTTGCGAGTCAAAAAAACCTACTAGATATCAAGACCACGTTTGTAAACAATAGAAGACTCAACAAACACAGTGTTTTGATTGATTTTCATAGTTCAGTCACTACAGCTAAACTCCGAACTACACATTTTGCCAGTCGGGTATCGACTTGGCTATCGCTCTCAATCGTTCTGATCGTCGCGGTGGTTTTAAGATTTTACCAAGATATTTATCTGAATCTTGATAGCTAATCCACTTCACAGATTTTTCTTTACTTGACGGAGGAGTTGGTGGGAAATCAGGTGGAGGTGGCAGGGATTGTGTTTTGGGGGTGCTGAATGAGGAGGCAATTGAAGAGGGTTGATCAAAACTAGTCGTGGTTCTTAATGGAGTGGTAGGAACCTCCGGTGAAGCTGAAGCTCGCGCTCGATTGAGTTCCAGAGCAGGAGTTCTAATTTTTGAGGTTAGCCGCTCTAGGAATGAAGGCGTTTTAGTTTTGGGTGTGGTGTAGCCGCTATCAGTGAGACTTGTTGAAGTAACATTTTCTGGGGATGTTAGACTAGTGGGGAGACTGGGACTTGTCAATGGTGGTACCTGTGGTGATTGCACCATTTCCAGCATTGAGCTGTGGGGCGAACCACTTGGAATTTGCTGTTGTAGATTAAGATATCGATCGTATAGCTGCGAATAATTTTTGATTTTTAGTTCCGCAGGGGTATTGGAATCCCTGAGAATGCTAGTCATTTGCTCCTCTAAGTTCTGCATTGTTTTTAATATAGGCGATTGTAAATAGCTTTGACGTTCTAAATAGTTAGCAATAGAGTGCGTGACATCTGACTGTCCACCACCAAGTTGCGAAATTGCTGTTTTTGACAGCTTCGTCTGCAAAGCAGGCAGATCATTGGGAAGAACATTCGTCCGAAGCCTGCATTCTTCTGGTGTGTTTGGTTTGAGATCCACGAAAAGATACCCATAAGGTCTTTGAACAGCGGCTTCGTACTTTTGCACAAACTGTTCTGTTTTTCCCGGGTACATTTGTTTTCCCAATGTCATCATTTGTAGTTTGTCTCTTGGGTTTTTAAAAAGAACAAGGTAAGCCGCATTCAAACTCAGGGTGCGCATGATTTTTCCTTGAAAGTAGAGATTCTGCATCAGGAAAATGACACTGAGGTTGCGATGATGAGATCCTTTGGTAAATAGGTTCATGATTCTCTTGTCGTTGGATGTCTCTGTCATTTGATCGTCAATTACAATCACATTATTGATTTTGGGGTCGAAGTAACCATCCTCGTCAATATCGTGGGGTATGCCTTTCACGAACTCGATCCCGGGAATGGTTGCTAACATGTGTTCGTAAGCAGGTTGCCATTGTGCGTAACTCCATACGATACGCCGTGGTGATGGATTTATGACTTTTGTTGCATGTTCAAGCAAATTCTGAACCCAGACCGTTTTTCCAGATCCAGTCATTCCAGCTACCAGAGCAGTGAACGGATGGAGTAACTGAAACCTGTCACATTTCGTGTGATCTTCAACATTTTGAGGCAATGGGTACGGAGTGAATCGATGACTGCTTTTTCGCATTTGTTCTTGACCGATCCAATACTTTCGTTGCGAATTGTCCAACTTATGGGTTCGACTTAAATGAGTGTATAAATTTTTTTGCTGCTTTTCGCAAATAGGACAGAACCGTGTCATCGTGCGTCTTTCGAAGAATGTGGCCAATTCCTATAGGGAGCGCTATTTATACGAATTCAGGGATTCTAGTCTACATAAGATTCTAGTGTAGATATAAGAATCTAGTAGAGTCTAGTTTAGAGTCTAGTGTAGAATCTAGTGTAGAATCTAGTGTAGAATCTAGTGTAGAATCTAGTGTAGAGTCTAGTGTAGAGTCTAGTGTAGAATCTAGTGTAGAATCTAGTGTAGAATCTAGTGTAGAATCTAGTGTAGAATCTAGTGTAGAATCTAGTGTAGAATCTAGTGTAGAGTCTAGTATAGATAGTAAAGAACCAGTTGTATAACAAATACGATGGTTCTTTCCGTTGTCATTTCATTTGAACAAACCATCCCGAGAGAAAACATGTCTGTCTTACATCGTGATAACTTTGGCTATTTACATCTTTTGACTAAATGCCCAGAGCATCAGAGAAATGTTTTGCTTGCAACAGCCACTCCCGAACAAGTTCATGTAATGTGTGAGGTCTGTCATAATTTATTACAAGGAACAATTCCCATATCAGAAGGGCAAAAGGAAAGATTGAGACCGCACAAGGATGATATAAGAGAGTTAGCTCATGGATCAATACCATTTAAGGCCAAGAAAAAAATTCTGATTCAAAAAGGCGAGGGCTTGGTGGGGGAGGTCTTGCCTCCTCTAATGAGCGCTCTGAGTCTTTTACTGCTATAAAAAACCCAGCCAAATGCCAAGAACTTCATTTTACTAGTAGAGGTCATCATGAAGAGAAGAAGAGTTTCAGAAGAAGAATCTACAGAACCCGAGCTGAGCGAAGATTCCTCTAGCGAGGAGGAGCAATTTTCGAAATCGGATGAGAATGAAATCAATCGAATGGCACGACAGCTCCCTAAAAGCATACCGCGACAAAAGGCACATGATTTACTTCATAGCATGGTAGCATCCAAAGATATTTTGTATTGGAATTCCCATGGAGAAATGACTCATCATCAACGTAGAATTCCACTAGCCAACATGAAAGAATTAATCGAGTATGCTTTGTTACCTTACAACCCAGAAGTTAACGCCCCAAGAGGGCTCAAGACTTTTACCAGTGGATTGGCAGAGCTTGATTTGGACAAGAATCTTATTCGCAACAAAATACTATTGGCAGATCTGATTGCCAGGCAACCAGAGGATAACTATGATACGGATGTTAGCAATAGTGAAACTGAAAGTGACAATGATGCTGAAGAATCCCAAGAGGAACTTGACAGCGAGGACTCAGAATCGGAGAGTGAGGACGAAGAAGAAGAAGAAGAAGAAGAAAGAGAGTGTCACGCTTGTCAAGAACCCAAATCGTTTTCAAAGATATCAGTGGCACAATGCCCGAATTGCTGTTGGCACGAAGCGTATCACAGTCCTCAAAACGAATTAGTCGTGTGCGACGTTTGCATACACCCTTTAGTTATCAGTGCCAAAAATACAAAACAAATGTTTTATCGTTGCGAAGACTGTAATTTAATGCATACACTTTCTTTAAAATCAAATACGCTAAAACCTCTTGTTATGACTCAAAATCCTGAAGTGCAAGACGAATGATTCAATTATTTTCTGACGCAGACTCTGATGGCCTCCTATGATTGTAAAAACGTTTTTATAAAGTAGAAAAAACGATTGAGAGCGATAGCCAAGTCGATACCCGACTGGCAAAATGTGTAGTTCGGAGTTTAGCTGTAGTGACTGAACTATGAAAATCAATCAAAACACTGTGTTTGTTGAGTCTTCTATTGTTTACAAACGTGGTCTTGATATCTAGTAGGTTTTTTTGACTCGCAAATTTTGCAGAACACAGTCCTCTATTGTTTCAAGTGACGGGTGTTTCTATTGTTTGTTTTTTGATGAGTCAACTTCGTAGAACTCAATTAGGGTGAAACAAAAGCATAAAGTAAAAAGAGTCTAATCCTTTAACAATAGGCAATTAGATCAGAACAATTTATTAGGATCAAACTTTGACGTAAAATATAGGATGTGGTGCAATCCAGTCAACTAAAAATAGATATGACGATATCCGTATTGCCTGTGAGTGGTGCAATTCTTACTTTAGACGGTAGTAAAAGAGTTGGGCATAAAATCTCAAAATCTTTAGTATTCAATATCTTATCGCGGTAGTAAGACAAAGGACAATATCCGTAGAACTCAATTAGGATGAAACAAAAGCCTAAACTAAGCCTTTTAAGGCTTTGAGATAGAAAAACTATATTTTATGAATAATTAGAAACTTTTATTAGGATTAAACTTTGACGTAAAATATAGGATGTGGTGCAATCCAGCCAACTAAGAATAAATATAACTGACCACCCCTCCCCCTACAGCACCTCACTTAGAATAGCTATGACGTCGACGTTATTACGGGCCCGGAGTAGGGTCTGGGGGAGAGCACCGGTTCGAACCGGTGGCACCTGATGTAGAATTGGTACTTCATATCTACTATTATTATTATTATTATTATTATTATTATTATTATTATTATTATTATTATTATCAATATTATTTTTATCATCAATATTATTTTTATCCATAAGCTTGACACCTGCGTGTTTTTTTCTAGTGAATGAATGTTGTCCACAACAACCTTGATTCGAATTTATTGAATTGTTATTTGCATTATTGTATTTTTAAGACTAAGCGAAGAAGAAATATTATTCTGGTCACGTCCAAGGTCTTTCCACTCTCATAATACTTGAATATTTAAGAGTTCCCTTGGATTGATGTCAAAATATCTATTCATACATATGAATGGTTACTCGTAATATATGGATGGCATTTCCAGCTGATCTGAGAAAAAAATTTAGCCAATCGGATTACAGAAAATTTGCAAAACTGATGAGTCACTTTTCCTTTCGAAGTTATGGATTTCTAGACCACCAAATGAAAAAAAAAAAAAAAAAAAAAAAAAAAGAAAAAGAAAAAAAGAAATAAGAGAAGAAATCTCTGGCATTCGTGCTTGTAATCATCATAGGCACCGTTTGATGTTGAATAAATGAATTAACTTTATTTATCCACGGTAAACGACTCAGTAACACTGCTTTTCAGGCGTGCCGTGCTAGAATTTAAGCAATAAATACAATTAATAAAAATACGCAAGTGATTATAGAAAATCCCTCGCGCTGATTGGTCAAGAAACTCACACTATCACACGATAGTCACCTCGAGCGAAAATCCAAAATGGCGGCCAGCCGCTTTGTTGCTGTTACCGGAAAAAAATGCCTTTTATCTTTTTTTTTTCGTTTTTTTTTTTGAAAGAATCACCTGTGTATTTATACTAAAACAATTATTTGCCTCAGGCTCAGTAATTATTGGGGGAATATTTACCTCGCCGCTCGAAGACTCGCGTCTTCGTAAATATTCCCCTATAATCACTTCGCCTTCGGCGAATAATTGTTAGATAAAGAATATGAAATTATCTATCTATTTATATATGTATTGATATATTTAACAATTATTCGCCGAAGGCGAATAATTGTTTTAGCATATACCAACTTGTGTACAGAGTAACTTATTTTCATATACAATAATTCAATAAAAACAAACAAACAGAAACTTTTAGTTTGCTCGACAAATTCACGCAAAACTTTTAGCAAAACTTTTAGCAAAACTTTTAGGCCATACTTCGTTGCCTTTTTAGTATTGATAGGAATGGTATTTACTTTAATTTTTTAATTTCCTCGTCGGAAATTGTAGATTACCGGCAGATGCCATTTTTTTCGCGACTCAAAATTCAGAGGTGAATATCGTACAATATTCACCTCCAATTAACCAATGAGCGCGCGCGTTCTTAGGAAGTACACAAGTTGGTATATGCTACATATCAATATTCTAGGAAAGGCATTATTTGCGTTATCTTGAACAGTTATTTAAAAAAAATGTTGAATACTGAATACCTCATGCTTTTCAAGTGAGGGCATTCATCGGATTGCTCTCTATTCAAAGTCCTTTGAATATTATTAAATTATCTATACAAGTAATGGATAAGTGGTTATCGAGAGCGTGAGAATGTCTCATGGCTCTATAGAAAGTGACACTTCGCGGCAAACACGAAACCAAAACAGCAAGCTTCGTTGCGTTTGACATGATACTGAATACAGATCATGTTTTTCTTCTCCAAAGCGGACCAAAATCCCGCGTTCAACTACACCCTGACGTGGTTCCACAAGCCGTCATAGACTGGTTTGAGTCTAGGTGCTCTTATAGAGCGATTATGTACGGTTTTGGGTTGGCTGCGGTTTCTGTTTAGAGCATTTGTGCGTCTGTTTGGCCTCGGGCCTTGTTCAGAGGTAAGTGTGAGCAGCTCTGTGGACTAGAGGTCCGGGTATCTGGGTGACACATGGTGTCGTATGATGTTTTTCGCGGGCCTTGTAAAAACGAATCGTTGCGACATTCCTGCAAGGGAGACGAAGGTTGAGTTTGACCCGTCATCCATCCATTATTTAATCACTTACCTATGTTTGCCAGTCAAACATCTAAGCGCAGTAGTAACGTAACTATGTGTATGCCCCGTGCCTTGATGATACGAGGGGGTGGGTGGGGTCGTAGATGAATGCAATTTCTAGTGTACGGCAACTTCTATTTACAAAGTTTTAGAATCTTAATAAATTCTCGCCTAAACGCTGGGTTCATCACTCCATATATAACAGGATTGATAGCACTGCTGCCGGCCATGCTATATGTCACGATCATATGGACCGCACCCGATAGCCGTGTCATGCTAGACACTAACACCACAATGAGAACCGGAAACCATGTCGCGCAATACCCCACTAATACTGCAAACATGGTCCACGTGACCTTGATTTCTTGTCTACACGTGCCCAGGCTGTTTGGGTTGGACGGAGGAGCGACGTTTCTCTTGTGTTCCCGTATCTTTTTAAAAACTTTGTAATAGCAATAGACAATAATCGTAAATGGAACCAAAAAGAAAATTACGATGGCTATGTTGAAAAATATGCTAGATAGCGACGTTTTTTCCCCTCTAGTAAGATTGCACATAATCTTATTTGCCTTAAAATTAGCGAAGACAATTTTCCCATCCGTAATAACCGAAACTACGATTATGACGTGGATCACCCAAACAGCGACGATCATGGCTAAAGAATTCTTTCGGTTGAAATATTTTGCGTATTTGTGTGGCTTACAGACACGAATAAACCGGTTGACAGCCATTAGGACAATGTTTGTTATTGACGCTTGCATGAGGCTGATGCTGACGATGACTTGGAAATCACATACTTCATACCCCATGAAAAAACGACTTCTTATGGACCAGGCGAGAGTAAAAGGCAATGAGAGTAACGGATTAAGAATGTCAGTCATCGCGAGCGAGAGTACAAAGTAGTTAGTGATGGTACGAAGGCTGGTATTACGATAGATGGAGAGTACTACCAGAAGATTTCCTCCAATGGCAATCAGTCCAATAAGGAGTAAAATACTCGTCTCTACAGCGATGGTAGCTGGACTGCGGTTCAGGAACTCCATCATGCTCTTGCTTATGCTGCTTACATTCATCCTAGAAAATTTACCATTTGTTTAAAAGATCAACAGCTTACAAAAAGGGGGATTAACAGTGGTTCGATAGAGTGCATGGCTCTCCTCTAATTATAATATTGAAGTCGATTCTTGCAGAGGGAGGGAAACCGGAGAAAAGTCCTCCGCGAAGAAAAGGACCAAAAAGCAACTCTTTTCACATTCGACGCCAAGTTCGAGAGTTGTCAATTGAAACATGGACGAACGATAAATGAGGATTTTTCAGAAAAAGCTTCAAACTTACCTCTTTGCTACGAAGAAAATGGTCCCCGCGCGCGGAAAAGTAGATTCCGAAAAGAACTGAATTAAGATCAAACGGTGTGAAGAAACGCTTTAAATCACCGTGAACTGAGGACGCATCGAAAATTTCGTCGATCTGGAGATGCACACTGTCAAAAGCCACCTTCTTCGAATCTCATCGACGAAGAAAACATGACGTGTCTACAAAACAGTTGTCATTTACTACACAAATGAGGAAAGCCGAAAAGAAAGAAAGAAGAAAAAACAAACGGTAGTTTTTCAAATTTATCTTCACTGAGACCAAGGATGAAGTTGTGGACAAGAGAAAAACGAACTGAACCATATCACATATATCCTTGTGAAACGACGCCCCAGGTGAACGGTCTCTAAGGAAATGTCAGTCTGTTACGACATTCTTTCGAAATCTGACATTTACACAGAAAACGCTTTTTTACAATAACTTACAAATTTTTCGCGCGCTGATTGGTTATTTTTTATCGTCAATGAGAAGACAGACAGATAAAGCTGACGTCAACGAGCGCGTGCTCTTTCCTTTGGTTGTTTTGATCACTAAAAATGAGAGGTTTTTATCGTTTTTGTTATCAGTGTAAAAAAAACAAATAGACATCAGTTTTTTGTGTCTGTCCTCTTATTGACCATAAATGTCGTCATCACATTGTCAAAGCATAGTTAATTCCCCTCAGTTAACTATGTTCAAAGTAGCTTTGGATCCACGAGGCGTAGCCGTAGCGTGCCGTGACGCAATTTATCGTCAATAAGAGGACAGACACATAAAAAACTGTCTATTTGTTAATTAGCGGTACCTTTCATACATCTTTGGTTCTCTTAACTTTCCGCTTTTAGAATTTGAAGGGGGAAATTAATTTGTAGGAAATCTATTAATTAAATTAAACAATACTTAAAGTACCTATCACCCTTCTGACAATATTCACAGTATTGATTCTACATGGGGTAAGATGTGGAATGACCCGAAAATATTTCATAGTTTGAGTGCATTAGCATTAGCATATGGCATGGAAAAACCTTTATAATTTCAAGAAGCCGCACTCAAACTATGAAATATTTTCGGATTATTCCACATCTTACCCCATGTTACCCAATACTGTGAATATTGTCAGAAGGGTGATAGGCACTTTAATACGTGTACTTATGTGATTAATCATGCTGGAAAAAAAGGTAAAGCACCTATATTTAACGTCGGTAGTTCCTTCAGTTGAAATTCACCTGCTATCAATGGAAGCCGACGGTGCGCACTTTACCCCCTCTCTCCATCAGTGCTCTGTTTTAAGAGTATTTAAAGCTGAAGCTACACGGATTAGAGAGAAGTCGAAACAGATGTGGAGATCCTAAGGATCGAACCATAGACCCCAAGCTCTGAAGATCTCGCACTAACCAACTGAGCTACGCCTACAACTCAAGCAAGCACCTCAAAGGTTTTTCCTGCAAAAGTTTAAAGTCTAAACTCTATTTTTAACTTTTCCATTATTTTTCAAACTACAGATGAATTTGGTCCTTTTCTTTCCTCCACTAGAATTCCAATTCTGTCATTGTAAGGGCCACAGGTTTGCTAGCCAGTAGGTATTTATGACCCAAATATCCGACGTGACGATAATAGGAGGCAAAACTGTGTTAACGCATTTTCAACTGAAGTTTAAGAAAGCTGTTGATATTATACTAAGAACCTATTTCGTAGTTCCCGACCTACTAACAATCGCTCAAGTGGGATACGGAAGCTCAGGACAAGAACCTATTTCAAGTGCTTAAAAAATCTCTAGGATTTTAAACGATTTCAAAATACAAAGGGTTAGAAATTGTTTTGTTGTAGTGGATTTTAACTCTATGTTTTGCTTATATAGTAGTAATTAGATCTTCCTTTTCATTACAATTTTGTAATTATAAGATCTCGGAAAATTATTTTCAAGCGCCTCCATAGATTCACCAATGAACATATATCATATCATACGTGTTTTGACATACATATAGGACAGCTGAAAACAGTCCAAAGTAGTGAAAAATCTTCAAATTGAAGGTGATTGAATGTATGACAGCCTAGATTGAATAGATGTTTTAGGATTGAAAACATCTTTTTCTAATATAGAAAACGCACAGAACATATTTTCATTTTCCACTATGTTCTTCATCAAATTAAGTTCTACAGTTTATTATCTTGGGTTTCGTCTTCTTCTTCATCTTCTTTTTACGTTTTCTTTACTGTCTGGCTCCTCGTGGGAAGATGCGCACGTATTTTCTGCATAAAGTATATCCTGCAGCGATGTGGAGTTTTAGATATATATGGTTGAGAATATTTAAATTTATTGTTGTATGTAAGTCTAGTTATTAGTTGCCTGATGATGGTTTAACATTAAGCCGAAATATTGCATATTTCGACATCTTTGTCTTCTTTTCTTTGGAAATATCTCTTCCTGAAAATGCAGCTATTCGAATTTACTTTCATCTTTTTCTATCTTAAGCTATCTTCTGGGCCCGGTTGTACGAAGCCTGAATAGCGCTATCCGGCGGATAAATCCTTATCCAGTGTATAAGTCGATGCTGTTATCCAATAAATTTATCCACTGGATAAGATTTGTCCGTCGAATAGCACTATCCAGGCTTCGTACAACCGGGCCCTGGTCTCGGTTTTCCCCCAGTTTCGTTCTTACTTTTTTCTTGTTTGCCTTTCATTTCTGAGACATTTACAAAGTAGTTAAAAAGAAAAGTGGAGACTGCTAATTGATATGGAGCCTCCTAGTCCCGCATTCACAGCAGAACTTTGCGCTGGTTACAGGATATTTAGTGCCGCATTCATGACAGAATTTAGAAAGTCTCCCATGATCTTCTGTGTCATGATCTCGTGTATTTGTTCTGTGAACTTGCGCCTTGGGAGGAAAAGGTTTCTTCTTGTTCCCTGTTGATGGTTGATCAGATCTCGATTCATGATAGTCATCAAATTCTGTAGGACTGGTATCACGGACTGCAAAATTCCTGCAACCGAAAACTTAATATAAAATATCGCTTTTCACGCTAAAATTGGTTTCGAAAGTCTTCCAAAATTTTGTTGTTTATCTGTGGCCGTTTTTTTCGTTCTGCTGTTCTTCCGAAAATCGCCAAGACGCGGCAAGCTCAACACTCAAATAGATTTTTTTTGACATGATTAGCTCTCTTTTGGTTGGTTCTGATTGGATGATGAGCAAGATGATGTAATAACAACCTCAAAATGATGCAATTTCGTCGCACTGGATTTGCTGGTGATTTCAAAATTGATATTAATAATTATAAATCTTTTTATCTGCACTTAAAGATTGGCTGCTGTCGATTATTCAATTTTATGAAAAACTGCCACGAATCTCGCTTCTGATTGGTAGAGCGTGCATGCATTATGACATCACAACGTACCTGACACGAGCGTACTCACCTTCTGCTCTTCTTATCAGTCACAGAACCTCTAGTATTATCTAATTGTAGTGCTGATAACTCAGACATGTAGTCTGTTTCATCTTCCTTCGTCTTACTGGCCCTCCGCCCATACTTGATCTCTTTTGCCTTGCTTGCCTCTATATCATACTTTGAGCCTTCTAGCCTCATTTGATTATCTATAGTCTTGTATCTGTTAGAATGATAAGCTAAAACCAAAACAAATATAATTATAGATGCATGAAGTATTGCCTTCTTTAGATTCTCCCATTTTCGACGTTGTACCATTCCCTAGAGTATAGTTTCTTTGTTTAATGCGTGAGCATGAGAAGACACATCAACAAGGATACAACTCAAACAAAGAATCTTGTTCTCAAGAGAATGAAGAGTCGTCTGAAATGGGAAAACATTACGGCTAGTGAAGAGAGGCCAATAAGCCAGTTCATATTTTAAGAATCGTTTCCATTGCGCATGCAATTTTATCCCGAATTTCTCACCTTTTTGTTTAAACCCTTTTTTCGTTATTCATTTATTAAACAAAAGGTGAGAAATTCGGGATAAAATCGATGGCTTATTGACTCGAAGATCTTGTTAGTTACCTAACAATATCTTAATCAGCAATTAACTTACCTTTTTGTTCATTTAATTTACTTTTTGATTGCATTTTTGAAGTTTCTGCCGAAGCCATCCCAGTCAATTTATTTCTCACTACACCTTGTTTAGTGGTGGATGATTGATGGCTTATCTTTGAACTGTTCTCTAAATTGAAAAAAAAGTCATGAAAACCAATAATATAGTCCAGATAAAGGACGATTTTAAGGGGGTGGTTGACACCTAGAAAGCTGCGGTGTATATCTTCCTCTTTTGATTTTATATTTAGCAATTATTCGTTGAAGGCGAATAATTGTTTTAGAATATACCAACTTGTGTACAGAGTAACTTATTTTTATATACAATAATTCAATAAAAACAAACAATCAGAAACTTTTAGTTAGCGTGACAAATTCACGCAAAGCTCTTAGCAAACCTTAGGCCATACTTCGTTGCCTTTTTAGTATTGATAGGAATGGCATTTATTTTCATTTTTTCAATTTCCTCATCGGAAATTGTAGCAAAACGATTGCCGGCAGATGCATTTTGTTGCAGACTCAATATTCTGAGATTCAGAGGTGAATATCGTACAATATTCACCTCCAATTAACCAATGAGCGTGCGCTTTCTAAGGAATTACGCAAGTTGGTATATGCTAATACCTGTTATTCTTATTTTTGAAACTCCAAAGGTGAGTGGTTAGCTACCCAATCTACCCCCAACCGTCCCAAGCTTATACACCTTTACAACTTGGGCATAATGTTTTCCCATGTCAGACCACATCATTCTCTTGACAATAAGATTCTTCATTTGAGTTGTATCCATATTCATGTGCCTTCTCATGTGCAACCATTAAACAAAGAAATGGTAATTTAGGGAATGACATGTGGTCTGAAATGGGAAAACATAATGTCAAAGTTGAAAAGGTCTATTTACAATATATCTACATTACATTACAATATATCATGTTTATTCTTCACTTACCTTGGTGTCTGACAGGTCGTTCATCATATCTTGATATCTGATTTGATTCTGGGGGGGTTGATTTTTCATACTTAGTTTTGGTCTGTCTCGTTTTGCCAGCAGATGACACATTTGTTCCAGAAAGGGGTCTCTTTGCTAACTGAGGAGGTTTATACTAAAGGATTAAGTTAACAAGAGCTTAGTAAAAAAGACAAAACAAAAAAACAAAAACAAACAAACAAACAAACAAACAAACAAAAAAACAAACTGCAAGCAACATCGAGCAATACAGTATGATAACTTATAAATTTTGTAGATGTTAAGCCAAACGTAGATTTGTTCAAATTATAGATATTTTCAGAAAATGAGGTCATTACTGACATCAATAATTTATAACTTTCATTTACAAAAACTTCATGAATACTAGTAGATGTGGGATGAAGCATTTTGAACAGGTTGTGGCTTGAATGCTGTTGTGACATATGCCAGACCAATTGCATTGCACAAGAAGTTAATCTTCATCCAATTAAATACTCAAAGCATCCTATCACCAATGGCATGGACAACGGTCACACCAAGGTAATGGCACTGACAGACCAATCACAGCCAATCAAAATTCTAGAAAACAACATGGTTGCTGCAAGGCAGGCATAAATGTACATTCACTAAGCTTTGAAATCACAGTCATCTGAAAACTGATCTACTGTATACATGGTTCTGTACCTTGGTTCTTGCTGCAAACCTCTGAGCTGCAACACTAGATGCTGATCCTGGTGATCTTCCGATACGACTCTTCTGCTCCTTACAAAACTGAATATGCCGTTCTGCAGAATGTTCATTGAACCTTCTACTACAGTGTGGACACTGAACAAGGTCAGGATCTATTCTGGGAGGAGGGGGTGGAGGAAGTGGGCCACCTGTTTTGGTGGCAGCTGTAATTCCTCTTGCTGAACGAATTGTATTGATAAAATCTTCATGCTTTTGTTTCCAGTTATTCTGAAAATGTATAAAAATTATGCATACTAATTAATAAAGCTTTTTTTATTTTTGTCTAAGCCAGGGTCAGCATTTTAATAAAACCGGAAAACATTTGAAAACCTTCAATTTCATCAATTGAGACCACCCTTAACCAACCTCTGGGGTGATATAAGTTAAGGCATGGCTAACTCACCAATTGAACCCAGAGACAATCTCTGGGCTGACTGAAGTCAAGCCATGGCAAAACTCACACATTGAACACTTGCACCTCTGGGCTGATCAAAGTCAGGGCAAGACTAACTCATACATCAAACCCAGAAGCAACTGCTGGGCTGATCAAAGTCAGGGCAAGGCTAACTTACAGATCAAATTGGAATTTAGTGTGTTTCATAGAAAGAGAAAAAGTGGAGAACCAGGAGAAAAAATTGAAATCAGAGAGAGACCTTGCAAACTCTACTCATATGCCTGCAGATCTGAGTCCAGGAATTGAACCTGAGACCTCAGCTATGAGAGTCAAGTGCTCTATCAATAACAATACAAGCCTTGATTTACATTGCATACTACTTTTTTAATATTTGATAAACCAAACTAAATTTTCTACTTAACTCTTTTACTAACTTTTTTACTTTTAATTGGAGGTTTAGATGGATGCAAAGCTTTTGCTTTATCTGCCTCTGTGAGGTCTGATGTTCGCTGTTTAGAGGAATCAAATGGTTTCCTCTTTCTCAAATTGGAGCATATTTTCTCATGGCGAACCTAAAACAAGAATTAAAAATGAATTAACCAGTAAGAATAAATCTAAAATTCTTAGATTATTTATGTATTCCTGGAACTTGCGGAGGTAGAGGGTTTGAGATCAAGCTTACAAACTACTCTCAATTACTTGGTAAAATAGGGACATTGATTGACAGCTGTCACATGCATAATGGTTCAGGAAAAAACCATTTTACAGCTACAACAGGTGGCCCAGCAATTAATGTACATCATAGGAACCTTTCAAGTTTGTCATTTCAATTTTTTTAAATTAAAAAAATACTGTATGAATATTTAAACCTACGTTTCAACTTTCTGACCAATCAACGCACGTGCTATTCTATATCGCTGTAACCAAGCAACGTGCGTCGCGTGATGAAATAGTGAAAACTGCGCATTTATTCATAACACAATTAAGCAGTTATTTGGACAAATCTCCTATGTACACAATTATTGAAAAGAGTTTGTCCGCGCCTCATATGTCCTTGCTATATTCAAAATCTCGGCTCTGCGATCGAAAAGCACGATTTTACAAATATGAAAACAAGCATAAAGTTTGTTACAAGAAATTCTTTTGAGAAGTTCCTTCAATCTCGACTGAACAGCAATTTATTTACATTACTCCCATTGAATTGTGCTAAAAGATCCTAAAAATGTAACTCAATTATGAACTCCAATTTCACTTAAGAAATATAGACCTTCCCTGCACTTTTCTCTTCCACTTACCAACGTATCGCTGATAAACTTTCTTCCACAACTTGAGCATGGATGCAAAGACTCTGGCGACTCAATATCACGAAATGCTGAGAAAAAAAAGAAATAATTTTTGGCCTGAGTTATTCCTCAGCATGATGACAATGGTATATTAACCTACCGTTAATAAAATCCGCCATAAAATGCTCTTAATATCATGACAATCGCAACCCAAACATTTTGTATTGTGGACTTTCTTTTACAAACATGGAATATTGCGCATGCGCGGGATATAAAACACAGGTAGCCCAACCATGGGAGATGTTTGTGAATATTTCCATCAAACAAAAACCTTTAAAACCTTTTTATATCACATTTAGTCTTTTAAGTTTTAAATGATATATAAAAATATCAAAACAATTAGAACACAAGAAAGCGCGCAGCGGGAAACCTAAATATAGATATTGATCTATTGCACGGGCTTCCTGTGGTTGGCATTTGCAAATGGCGGACGCTCGAGGTGAGGAGGCTGATGAAGCTCTCTTAGAACAAGCTATTAAGATGTCTCTTCCTAGTAAAGACGATGATCAAGGAGGAGAAATAAACAGTCCCTTTGCTTCGGAACCGAAAGGTCATCCCGATACATGGGAGGGACCAACGACATTGTTTTTGGGACAATTACAAGAAATGGGGTTTTCGAAGAATGCTTGCATAAAGGTAAAGCAGCTCTTGTAGAGTACTACACAATGGTTGGAAGATTTACATTGTATTTTGAATCATATTATTTATGATTAATATTAAGGGCTGAAACTGTACAGAGTGCAAACAAAACGAATTCAGTAAGAATAATTGTTTTTTCTACAAGCATGCCGCCCCATGTGCCATCACAGGTAGCCCAAGCTTGGTTTCTGTGGTGTCCTGCTATAAGGAAATGTATGGAGATTCATCAAAAATTTCAATAAAATCATTGAAACGTGAAATAAAGCCTCGAAATTCTACCCGATCATTGAGAAATAGCACTTCTTTTGAACTGCGTGGTTATTTTTTGAATTTAGCCCGTTTTAAGATTTTTTCCCTCCACCAGTAAGAAATAAGAGAAGGTTGGAAACTCAAGTCCCAAAAGCGAACCATCACGGGTCTTTGAAACCTCGTACGTCTTCAAATTTTCTTTCCAGCGCCAAATTTTAGTCATGACCCTTCTCTCACATCCCTATAGAACCAAGAAAGTCGCATTAGAGATTAGTCTTCGCGTCTTTAAGCCATGAAATTTGCCTGTATTCACATACTACCTCGCTTGTTCTGACCCGTACTTGGAGCTCACTGTACACCAGTTCAACGGATTTCTTTCGGCAACAGACCCGAGGTCACGCTGGAAGAAATACTTTTGTATCTTAGGCCGTTAAAAAATACACTCACCATAATTTAGAAGAAAGATTATAAAGTTATAAATTATAAGTTAAATACTTTTGTATCTTAGGCCGTTAAAAAATACAGTCACCATAATTTCGAAGAAAGACTATATCCAAATTCAACCCGCATTTACGATACGAAGACTTCCGGCGTGACCTCGGGCCACCTGTGGTGCCATGTGGTCTGAGTTGGTTGGCTCTCAATTTGACTCCAAGGGTTTTTCCCGCTCTCCGGTTTTTCCTCCCTTCTCTCAAATCAACCCTAAAATATTATAGCTGAGCTGTGATACGGGTTAGTACTTCATGTAAGACTACATGAAATGGCACTATTCGATTATTGATTATTGATTATTGATTATAACGTCCTGAAACCCTAATCCAAACCCTTACCTTTAACTTTATTATGAAATAGTGCCATTTCATGTAGTCTTACATGAAGTAGTAACGTTGCTTAAATTTAGTAAGAGGGTAAAGTTTCAGCTGGAAATGTTTTGACTATAGAAGAAATGACCTGTAAGTACAAGTCATCTATTAGGGACTTGTACTTATATTGATGGGTTCCAAGCATTCCCAAGGGATTCAAAAAAGACAAAACATGGCTGCCATTTTGGCCAGTGCTTTTCAAAAAAGGATGCCAATAAGAAATCTTTTGTTGAATTGTACTAATGTTCCCCTGAGAGGCCACAATGACATAACATACATGTACAATCAAAAAATAGGTCAATAGGTCAATAGGTTAATACCCCTTCCCTTATGCCTTCCCCTACCCCATATACCAATAAAAAGATGAGCATCTGTTTAGAGCCACTCTCATCCCTCCCCTCTTTACGGGGAAGCATCTGTGCACTGCTCTCCACAGTAAGGAAGGGGTGAGACATTGTTGTACCCAATCTTGATACTAAAAATACGGCAAGGTAGATATTAGTAAGAATACAATACAGTATAGCTAGTAGACATTAAAAGTATAATTTATCTAATGTACTACTGGTAAACCAGCAAGTTATTATTAGAATTTTTTTATAAATCTAAATCAGATATTCAGTCAAAATCTAAATGTACTTTGATGCATGTTATGAGATTTTGACCTCTTGTATTTCATATCATAACAGGGTCTTTACCACACTCAAAACAAGTCTGTAGATGAAGCAGCTTCATGGATATTGAATAATTCAGATTTAGAAGACATTGATGAACCACTCAAGGTATAAAGTAACCTCATTTTGTATAATTAAAAAACAAGGTTTTTGCATGGCATCTATATGATATCATAGCTATATTATAACACTTTTTGATGTAATATTATATTTTCCAAACTGGGACAAAGTTAGTCAGTATGTTCAAGCTTCTATTGAAATAGCTAACAAATTATTTTTACCGATACTATAGATTGAAGCACAGCCTGACTTGGAAGTTCTTTTATCCGATAAAAAGGAGTATCGCAGTTCATGTAAAATGGTGTTTGTAGTTAATACTGAGTTGCGTATGGGTGTTGGTAAGATAGCAGCACAAGTTGGTCATGCATCCGTATCTCTATATAGAAGGATGTTGGCAGATCAGAATAATTTAAGTCACATTATTCTGCAATGGGAAAACCATGGGTAAGAGAATACTCCAGCTTTGTTCATTGTTAGCAGTGCCCAACCTTATCGGTAGTGGCATTAGTCCTAGTCAAGAATTGGACTAGTCCAACTTCATGCTAACTGATTAACGTAGAACTCAAAAATAGTATGAAGTACTGCACATGCACAAAATACAAAGAAAACTGTGAAAAGTGCTGCAGGGTGGTATCAGTTATTCCTCAATTTTGACATCCCAGGATGTGATGGTGCATGTAAAGAAAATCTTCCACTGGTCCAACTTTTATAGTTGCAGCTCTTAACAGTCTATTTCTGCTACTCTGCTCGTCTCTGCTTCGCATGCACTGATAAAAGTTGGTCCAGCTCTGGGCTACACTAGTCAATTTATGGCTAGAAAAGTTGTCTCTCAGCTAGTAAAAAATTGAGAACCACTAGTCAATAGGCCAGTTTCTGTTCACTAATTTGTAAGCTAGGGCCAGTGATGAAAAAAGTTAAGGGCCAGCTAGCTTTCATTTTGGGTAAGATATTCAAGTTGTTCATGAAGTCTGTGGAATTTTAAAGTGTTTACATTGTTGAAACTGGACATTTTTACTTTACTTTATTTGACACTGACTTGAGGCTAACCCTTACTAATGAGTGTGTAACCAAGAAAGACAATGGTAATTTGGCAAAGAATCTATGATTTATATTTAATTGTTAGACTTTACTTCAAAATGCTCAAAACCTGAAAATGTAGAAACCATTTGATTCCAACTTAAAAAAAAGATACAATGACGGATTTGCTATTTTACAGTACTCTATTCAAAAGTGCAATCGTAAAGATAATAGTTCTGTTCAAAGATATATAATCATAAGTGGTAGTACATAGTGCTTTTGTCTCCTTTCCAGTCAACTCAAGGTTGTCGTTAAAGGAAACAATGTGGCACATTTAATGGATTTGGAACTTCAAGCAGAGAAAGAACGGTTGAAAACCTATCTAGTCTATGATGCTGGCAGAACACAGGTAAGTTCATGTACTTCTTTCTTGTGTGTTGTGTGCACTACTAATGCATGGATCTTTTAATGAAAAAAATTGGCTGTGCAAAACCTTCTTAGAATCATAGCTCCCTCTTGAAAGACGTGTTCTAATAGCGTAATTCACCCTCCAGAATTTCATTAGACAAGTTTAGGAAAGGTCCACCACCTGCTATCCCCAAATTTATCCTCACAACCATACACACTAACTTTCATTAGCTGGCTGTCACTAGCTATTTTTTTACATTTATTAATTAAAAGACAAATGAGAAGGAAAGATACCGGTATACCCGAGCATCCCGATTATCGGCCCTCCCTGGGGTCATATTGATTCATAAAGTTTTTGATGGGCTTATAAATGAGAGAGCTTACAGCCTATGCCGGTGCGGGGGGAGGGGAGGGGAGGGAAGGGGGAGGGGAGGGGAGGGAAGGGGGAGGGGAGGGGAGGGGAGGAGCGCTTATAGTCGTGATTTTACGGTTTTTAAATTTTAAAGTTTAAAGTCACAAAATTGATATTGGAAAAATATATGGACATAAAAAAATATTTAAGTGAATACAACAAAACGTTTATCAGACTTACATGTAATGCAATATTAATTAAAAAATCATATAATTTGATAAAGCTATAAAAAGATAAATCATTGAACAGCATAAAATAACATAGCGTCGTGCAGCTAAAAATTAATTTTTTTCCTTATTCCAAAAACGTTTTCCATGCAGTTTAAATATTTATTTGTGCAGCAGAGTTTAGAAAATAGCACGTTGAGTAGAATTCAAAAAAAGAAAAAAAAAATTGTATGCTGGATTGGTTGGAATACAGAATGTCCGACCAACAAACTCGAATTCATTTTAGTAGTTATCGATTTTTTTCTTAATGTACCTTTAGAATACATTGATTCTAAGACAGACATTTTCAGCAATCGGTGTTTGTTCCATGCTGTATATCAAGGACACATTTTAGCTTGTCCGACGTAGAAACATTAATTAGGGAGGTAGAACAATGAATGCGGGATCGATGTATGGACCAAGAAATGTGACATCGTTTTTTATACATTGCACTGCTTTGAATACTTTTTTCTTTTTACTCAGATTTCTGCCGGTTCTGTTACAGTCTTGGGTATATTTGGTACCACAGATGCTGTCGACAAAATAACTGGAAGCCTAAAATTGTTATGATAACATTATTAATGAAGTTTTATCGTTCAGGTAGCTTTCCTAATGCCAAAGAAAAATTAGCAAAGAAAATTAGGAAGACAATTGAGGAAGAGTGTCTTTGTTCTATGAAGCATAGATTTTGGAGCATCATGATTAGGTAAACTGAGCACTGTGAAGTTAGGAATACTAGTAAGTAAAACTGATTACGACCAAAAAAATATCCAAATCGAAACCGTTTTGCATTTTTAAACTTTTAGAGTTAAGAGAAGATGTCTGTAAAAACCAGACAATCGTGGCAAAGCTCAAAAAATAGATTTTGCTCATATTTTAACCATAGATAGACCATAACATGAAACAAATCATGAGGTATTTTGTTTGAAAAAAAATTGCATTTTTTACGAGAAAATCGCGAAAAATGAAATTTCGTCAAATCGCTGCTTTGAGACGGTCAGATTTTAAGTCAACTTTGGTGGCCTCGTGTGGCAAACTTAAATACTCTTATGACTTCAAACCTTCTTAAAATTGTTAATTGACATCTTAAGTTTAGTCCAAAGGCTTTATAAAAATTTCTAGCTACTTTTTGATATTATTTTAAATTTATTTTAAAGTTATACTTTACGCCTTATGAAAAATAGTGTAAAAACAAAAAAATATTTTACTATGTGCTACCCAAAATTATTCAATAATATTTCGTATACTTAAAGTCAAGATATCAAATATATGACTATGAAAAAAACAGCTTGGGTAAATGTGATGGAGCGAAGTTATGGAGCTTCGAACTTTCACAAAATCGTGCTTCGGTCTAAGGTCTACGGTCGCCTAAGATCTGTCAAATCGTCAAGTCGCAACTAACAATTTGCATCAACAATCACGGGTTTTTTTCTTTTGCCGGCAAACTGTCTTTAAATCAAAACAAAAACAAAAACAAAAACATATTTTGCCATTAAATTTCGTAGATTTCAACAACTTGTAGCTATAAATCTTGTAATTTATATAGTTCATATTTAGCCCGCCAGCGCTGGATAATTTATGCACAGGACTTCGATTAAATTGTAAACACTTTTTAAATTGCGGTTTTCCTTGTATTTGCTGTCTTATTAAAAATATATTAGTTTGATTTCTTTAGGGAATATGTGGACGATAAATTCGCCAATTTTCTAAAAAATATATATAAGCTTCGAAAGAACCAAACCCGACATTTGTTGATCGACACTAAGATAAGGATGGCGGGGACTAATTAACATGTAATTGCATTTGCGTTCCTACAAGGCCCCTATAATGTACACCCCGAGAACGAGAAGGTATAGGGCGTGCACGCGGGTGAGGGATTTGACTACCCTCTCAGGTAAAATGCTACAAACATAGGGACTACATTTCCCTTATATATTTTAGCATTGGATTCAGATTACTTTTATTGGAGTGATCATGCGGATTCTACTTTATGGTAGCTAGCTTCGATCTTGTAATAATTGCGAATAACCAGAACCTGTATTCTTTTTTTTCTAATAACGTCACTTCCTTACATACCTGAAAACGGACGTGCTATCAGTTGACAACTTTAAATATTAGACGTTGAACAACTACAGGTGGCGACCAGTTTCTCGAGAAGATCAACATATGGCTTCTTTCGCTTTATTTTAATAGAAGATATGTCCAGTTCCAACGAGGTACACATATCTTGTAACATTGTAATGGAAAAGTTTGATAGTTTTGACTGAGATGCCATTTTGCAAATGTCGTATGCTTGAAACATAATTGGATGTTGAACAGCTACCTCGTACATTACTTTCTTTCTTAATTCTTGTAGCTCATTTTCCACGTCTAGTTGGTGTCGTTCTAATTCTGAATCATCATCCCCATCATGGATGTCGACTTTTTTCTTTGCCGCTACGCGCGAGAAAAAACTAGATATCTGTTGTGGCGTCAAAAACTCGTTCTTCCCAAACAAACGAGCACCGTCCTTGTTTCTAGCTGTCCTCATCGCCTTTGAAACGGTTGACGGGTTGGCTTTTTGACCTGTCCGTTCTCCTGTTTGAAAAACTTTGATCAGGTAATTTCTTTGGCTGTCGGTGAACCTCTTTTTTTTAGCTGTCGTCTTAAGTGCCCAGCCCATCGGTAGTGCTTTTGCATTATCCAGTGGTTGGTTCATTTCTTTACCGGATTCAGAAATAGTACTAGCTCCATGTTCCAATTTGTTTGCGTATAGGTTCATCGCCTTATCGTACAGTGTTTCATGCTCTATCACGTATTTGTGTTGTGTCGTTCTAGATCGAGATGGTTTTCCAGAGGATGGTATCTCTGAAATGACCGTATGCACCCCTCCTCAGGACAGGAATACAACATTTCGTTATCATCTTTTTCTTTTTCATCATCATCACCTTCAGAAGCAGCTTCGACATCTTTGTCATCACCTTTCCCTCCATCGGCTTTTTTGGTTATCTTTGTTCTTAAGAGGGAATTCTTTCTTGCCTTGGTTGCAACGAATGCGCCTGTTGGGCTTTCGTTTACTGAGATTTTGTTCAGCTCAGGCAAGTTTTTGGGTAAGTCGAAACTACTCCATTGCAAGAATTTCCCAGGTCCAACTCCGTACGCCCTCCAAACTTTGATTCCTTCAGTGTCGTATTCAATATTGTTAATGAGACTCACGCCTTCCCATTTCACTTTTAAGTTTACAGAGGGTTGCGGGCCACAAAGCGCTACTACTACACCACTTATGCCACCACAAGATTCTATTGCGCTCTTCATTTGTTCAGCGGTTTCGATATCGTTGCCTGCATTTAAATACATTTTCATATGATTCTTGATCAATGCCGCCTTACGATCGCAACTTCCTTTTCCACCTTGTGGATCTGAGAAATCGATGCGTCTAAGAGAGATATTATGCTTCATAGCTACCTGGTGAATAAGAAGCAGAGTTGATGCTGAATGATAACATCCAGCATTGTCTTCTTTTAAATACACGCTTTTCACAACTGGTTTGACGTTTTTCAACTCTTTAAGTATGTCATCGAAAATAGCCAAAATTGCAGAGCTTTCCTGATTGCAAGATTGGAATGGATGAACAAATGTCAGCATTTGCATTTCACCATCAGCACTCTTTCGAATAGCCACGGTAAGGTGCCAAGAGATTCCCCTCTTACCGAACCAGTCTCTTTGGTTTTCTCGGTACTTCCTTGGCAAGAATTTCATTGCCCAATCTGATACTAGCAGAACAGAGTGTTGATCTAAGGTCTCAAGAATTTCTTGTCTCGCGGAATCTTGGTTCACGTTTCTAAGGAGATGAGCTTTCCAAGCACTGATACTATGTACTGACGTTGACACTATATACTCCATTTCTTCTCTTTCTTCCTTAGAACACTCGGCTTTTGAAAGAACTACCTGTAGTTCATCCATAGCAGCAGTTAGAAGATGGCATCTGTCACACTGCATATTGTGCTCATGATCACAATCACCAGTAAAATCGTCATCATCTGGGTCACTGAGTGCAAAAGTTCTACAATGATCGGCGACCATTGAACTTTTTGAAACGTGGACCTATGAAGAAAGAAAAACCAAATAATTAAGAATAAAACAAATAACACTATACAAAAGGCGTAGTCATCGTCCCGTCTGTATGTTGAATTTTCTCGCGTACGCATGATGTAAGTTGATTTTACTCTAGTCTCGGAAAAGGCGTCTTCTGTTGCTTTAAGGTTTTTTCGTATAGTTATTTCAAATTTGCTTTACCTTGTAATCACATTTAAGGTATCGTTTGGCAAGTTTAAATCTGTCACTTAAATCTTTGGTCCAAGTAAGGCCCTTTCCACATTCATCTCCAAGTTTATCGATCACATTTTGTAGGTCGTCAAAAGCATCTGCTCCAACTGCAGAAAAATAGTCTAAACCTTGCAGAGACTTGCGGGTGGATGCCGAGCACACGTTAAGGACTCTCCACAAGGTGCTGCGGCTCATTGGCTCAAATCCTATTTCACTACAGTAGCCTTGATACTTTCGGATTATCTGCTCTGGTATCAATGTTCGAACAACATTGGGGATCCTTATTTCTGCATCACAAGAAAGCCTAAGTGTCTTTTCTCCAAAAGGCAAATCTTGCACTATGTGAGTGCTCGTTATAAATGAAAGAAAGTGATCGAGTTTCTCTTCTTTCACACACATCCTAGTGTTATTCACAGGTGGCAGTGCTGTGCCTCGGCCATGCAATAATATGTGATGCCTAGCAATGTCATAGCGATATTTAGTTAAGGTTGGTATCCACCTAAGCAAATCTTTAAAGCCAACCTTATCAGCCATTATAGATAGTATCTGGCGACGAGAACTCCAGTGTTCTGCGTTATTATAACATTCAGACAGGGCCTCCATTAATGAGCAATCAACGTTAGAACCTTCAAACTTTTTTTTATCTAAGTGATTAAACAGCTGGGCTGATTCTCCTGGGGCAATTTCCTCGAGACACGTATGAACCACTTGTTGCGCCTTTCGTAGATGCAATCTTTTGGTACGCTCCGACGCATTATCCCATGGAATCGTCAGAGTATTTCGGACGGGACTTATGTCTCTGGAACTAAGATATTCATTTAATTTTGCTCGCGGAGATTCTTCTGCAACAGGAGTAAACAAAAGTGACTCTTGGCTTGGCTTGTAAAGGCTTTTTGGAGTATCTGGACTAAAGCATTCATTATCATCTATTTGAGAGAGTGCTGGACTTGCAAATACTGGTCCTAAAGACACCTCTTCGTCTTTGTTTTCTTCCTAAAGATAGAAACAACCAATAATTATCAGTTCTACTGCTCATTATTTTTTTGGCATAGGCATTCTGATTATCCCTTCTTCTCGCTAAATCTTTTTTTACAAACAAACAAACAAACAATTGTATGTGTGAATAAAACTATGCCGTTTCAGAGTTTTAATTGGATTGAGAAACAATAACCTCAGGCGAATGGTTGGGATGCCTGTGTTTGTATCGCCATCATATACTAATCGACGGCGCAGGGAGGGAGTGGCTGAGGGACTAAATGAATGCCTTAGATTGATTATCGCATTTATCAGCCGATTACATCAATATACAATCCATACCAGTTTCAGATTACTCATTTCAATGGTGACTTCAGTTTCATGATTATCGTCCTCTTCTTTTTCCATTTCCCTTAGCAGTTTTCTACAGTTGACGCAGACACCTGACAAAAACCAGTACTAGACTGAGCGACTGAATCAATTTATTAAATCAAGAGAAAATGAACTAAGAGAAGGAATCCCCGTGCACCATCATGTGCACACTTTGACGCTATTTTTAGAATCATTGATGCTATTTTTAACTCGTTACCATGCCCGCGCGATAATCATGCTTCCCTTTAATGCTTCGTTTTAGGACACGAAAAGCGCCATATTTCGCTACGTTCACAACAAAAACACAGGCTTTTGATTACTGCAAGACTGGAAGCCGCCTACCCTCAAGAAATCAACCAATCAGGTTCTTCGCTCAAAATATTTCCAAGCTAAAAATAGCATCAAACTGTGCACATGATGGTTACAAGGCTATATAGGTAGGATTCCTTCTCTTAGTTCATATTCCCTTGATTAAATAGAATCGACAAAAATATGTTACCTGAGCCAGGTTGAACAAAAACGCCAGTCTTCTTTAAGATAAATTGCGCATCTCTTTTACCGATTCCCCTTTCACCCTTCGGCCACTTTCTTTTGCCTTTTCCATGATTAGAGATTTGCACGGGTACTCTACACCTTGTAATAAACTTCCTTGTCCAACCCAGCCCTAGTTTTCCGCGATGAAGTGCACAAATCGTCCAGGTTTCGATATCTTTGGGACGTGTAAATAATCCAGCTCTACTTAAAATCAGATCTACTTCATTCTCGTGTCCAGAAAATTGAAATAGATTCTCATGACTAGAAATCTCCTTTTTACATGCAACGAAAGGAATCACTTTACAATATTTGTGACGATCTCTTGCAATTGGATCAGGACCACAGTTCCCTCCAGCAACAGCTTTAAAAAAACAATGTATCTCCATTTTTACACCGAGTTGAACTTGTTAAAAGCCCAAACAACGTAACCATCTAAAAATATTTTGATTTTGCTCTAACTTTTAGTCGGGTAGTCGGAAAACACACATAACATGTCAATGTTAATTAGTCCCCGCCATCCTTATCTTAGTGTCGATCAACAAATGTCGGGTTTGGTTCTTTCGAAGCTTATATATATTTTTTAGAAAATTGGCGAATTTATCGTCCACATATTCCCTAAAGAAATCAAACTAATATATTTTTAATAAGACAGCAAATACAAGGAAAACCGCAATTTAAAAAGTGTTTACAATTTAATCGAAGTCCTGTGCATAAATTATCCAGCGCTGGCGGGCTAAATATGAACTATATAAATTACAAGATTTATAGCTACAAGTTGTTGAAATCTACGAAATTTAATGGCAAAATATGTTTTTGTTTTTGTTTTTGTTGTTTTGATTTAAAGACAGTTTGCCGGCAAAAGAAAAAAACCCGTGATTGTTGATGCAAATTGTTAGTTGCGACTTGACGATTTGACAGATCTTAGGCGACCGTAGACCTTAGACCGAAGCACGATTTTGTGAAAGTTCGAAGCTCCATAACTTCGCTCCATCACATTTACCCAAGCTGTTTTTTTCATAGTCATATATTTGATATCTTGACTTTAAGTATACGAAATATTATTGAATAATTTTGGGTAGCACATAGTAAAATATTTTTTTGTTTTTACACTATTTTTCATAAGGCGTAAAGTATAACTTTAAAATAAATTTAAAATAATATCAAAAAGTAGCTAGAAATTTTTATAAAGCCTTTGGACTAAACTTAAGATGTCAATTAACAATTTTAAGAAGGTTTGAAGTCATAAGAGTATTTAAGTTTGCCACACGAGGCCACCAAAGTTGACTTAAAATCTGACCGTCTCAAAGCAGCGATTTGACGAAATTTCATTTTTCGCGATTTTCTCGTAAAAAATGCAATTTTTTTTCAAACAAAATACCTCATGATTTGTTTCATGTTATGGTCTATCTATGGTTAAAATATGAGCAAAATCTATTTTTTGAGCTTTGCCACGATTGTCTGGTTTTTACAGACATCTTCTCTTAAGTTCTAAAAAGAAAGTACCCTGGGTTTCGTAGTGGCGAAGGTTTAAAATATGCAAAATACTAAATAAAACCCCATTTCCATGGTACGCATTTCGAGGCTTCAAGGTAGTTTTGTTGGGCTAAATGTTCAAGAATTAACCTCTGCTAATATTTCCAAATAAAGCATTAAAATTTAAAAAGCACACTGAAATACATCTCAATTTTCTAATCCCTTTTTTCATGACTGTTTCCCTCCCCCCCCCCCCCCTCCCAAAAAAAGGTTATTGAAGGTTCAGTTGCATGTTTCATGCTGCATGTTGCTTACTAAGCTTAAGTGTATTATATTTATATGTAAATGTTGTCAGCACTGAAGAAAGGATGCCGGAAAAACGAGCAGACAAAGTTTGGGAAAATTCCATATCACTGTAACCATTCCCTGATTGGATACACTTTGGCCATAGCACATTTCGAGCTTTGTATGCAACATGCAACGTGCAACATGCAACGTGCAACATGCAACGTGCAACATGCAACGTGCAACATGCAACGTGCAACATGCAACGTGCAACGTGCAACGTGCAACATGCAACAAAACCTTAACCAACGTCTTTTTAAATGGCTATTCCCCCCTCCCTGCATCTTGGGATTGAAATGCGGACAAGCCAAGCCAAGCGCGTATGCTAACATGCTGCAACGTTGTTTTGTTTTCTTGTTTTCAATCCGTGGAAAACCTAATGCTATACGACTGAAATTCATCTTCTTTTCTTGGTAACCGAAGCCTTTCGTTTAGAAAGTTTGACCACAAATCGATCTCACAAAGCTATGCGATATCTACTGTATTTTTAGTAGCCGTGGAAAACGCTATTGGTCCAGGCGTTAGCAGGAGTTATGGTATAAATGGATACTCATCATGAGCCATGTGAAGTGCATGAAATGCATTTTTTCAACCCACGGTAAGTTAGAAGTTAACTGTCATTTAAAACGAAAGTGCGCTTACATTACAAGTCACTCCACATTCAGCTTTTGATCCTGACCGAATAAGAACCTTTAAAATCATTTGTTCTAAATGCAGATCTTTTACTCCGGCAACAGTCTGTTGTCGATAGATTATTTTCTTTCTTTCTTATCCATGTCATGTAAGTTTTTAGTTACTTATCTGTTGTAAATCGTATCAATTTGTATTGATGATTTTCACGGCGGCGATGTTGGAGGAACTTAACAAACGAATTGTCAATGAATTTTTTTGTTATATCCTCCAACATGGCCGTCGTGTCTTTTGTTGTTTAATTCTCATCACTATGTTGATGTAAGTATCAATATGTTGATGTAAGTATGGGGCATGGACTATTAAATTAAATAAATAAAAAATAAATAAAACTAAGACTTCCAAATAGAGCATAAGACTTCAAACCACAGACATTATTAGATGCACCTTAATTTATTTTATTTAATCCGCTTTGTCAGATTAATCCCCAATCTGCACTAATTTATACTATAATAGTTATACAATGAATGGTATGTGAGGAACCGTTTTTTTTTTCATGGCGGTGGTGCTGAAAGAAAAGAAAATTACATCAGTTCGATTGCCCAATTCAATATTTGTAGGTTTGTTCGACTGTTCTTTAATCTAATTTGCTCATTTGTCCATATTTTCGTTTATTGCATTAGTTTTGTTTGTCATTCGCTCCATTGGTTCCTTATCTGACACCGTAGTTTAGAAAAGATTTTGGTCAACTTTTAAGCCCTTTGAAATACAATTTTCTTCAAAGCTTTTGCATGATTCCTCATTCCCTCCAATAAAGTGAACCACAGTTCTAAATATTTGCCTTTTACGTAAACACGGCCGTAGTACAGTGTATTAACATAAATGTTTGCAGTTTTGTGGCCGCATTTTATGTATGACAGTAAGAGTAGATTACTTACGAAGCTTGAAGAAATCCAACGAAAGTCTCGCCTTGTTGCATCCAGAGTAGTATATGAGGTACCTGTTTTCATCTGGCCATCCACCCAGTGGATGAACACAGTAACTGTTCTTCTTGTTTTGGAGAGATTTACTGGATAACCTGAATGAATGACCAAAAGGTTTATAAAATTCATGAACAATTCTCTACTTTCACACCCCCATAATACTTTGCGTCTTTGGGGGTAAACAGAGGGTAAAAACCCACTTATCTTGCTGAAGGCTGATCAGACAATGTTGACAATACCTTGTTTAGTATCCAAAAATAAAACGAAGAAGTTAAAAAACAGAAAAAGATAGAAGCTTGAAGACGTTTAAGGTCAATTTTAAGCATTTTTTCGTAAGTCAATACATTTTCTGTAAGACCAAAACTCTTGATGATCTGTACACGCAAAAACAACTTGGAATAAACTGATAATCAGTATTGTACAGATAAAAGCAGGTATAGTATAAATTTAATTAAGAAAACTTTCAATTTGGGACAGTTTTTTGATTGGTTACCCCCCAAAGACGCAAGGCATTATGGGGATGTGAAAGTAGAGAATAAAGAATTACTGATAGTTAATGAGTGTGGATTCATAGGAGGCATTATTAAATGTACAAAACTTTTTTGGGGCAGTAAAATATCCTGTATAAAACATCATTGCCTTACTCAGGGCTTATAGAAGGGTTATGGCAATTCTGTTTCTCATAATAATGTTTCAATTTACAAATGATGACAAATAAACTCAAATTGCTGTAATGACATCACACTCATTTGCGATGGCTCTTTAACTATATCTATATCTTAATAATATCTCATAATCTTATATAAATCTTTTATTTACTTATTATTATCGTAACTTGTGTAGTATACCGTGGAAAATTCCCACGGTTTAAAATATATCAGGGTAAATCTGAAACACGTAAAGTAGATGAAGTAGATGAAGACTTAGGGATGAAGCAGACGACTAATGAAAACCAGTTCACCCGATACCTCTTGTTTGCGAGTGTTCACGAATTGGTGGAGGACCCGGGTACAACTTCACATAAGCTCTTTTTTTCGGTTTGAAAGAACGGAACGCAAGACAAAAATGTTTCGCTTTCAAAAGCAATCTTTCAAAAGTGTCAGTTTTTAACATCAACTGCTATTATCAGAAAAGTGGGCTCACATAAAAGAATTGTTAAATATTTATCAGAAACAAAGACGTTAGTAGTATTTCAGTGCATATTTAATGTATAGGGATTCACTTGCCTTCTGTGCATAGAGACATCCTGAGGACACGAGTCTTTCAGAAGCAGTTTCCTGGTTTTTTTAACCGAGTTCCCTGAAACGAAAGCATGGGAAAGGCCATAGCCTACCTTGGTGATTTCAAACCCCTGTGAACACACGTCTTCCTTTCTGTGGTATTTGTTAGAGGTCTAATTTGTTAGAGGACCAAGTCCTTTTGTTGGTATTTGTTAGAGGACCAAGTCCTTTTGTTGGTATTTGTTAGAGGACCAAGTCCTTTTGTTGGTATTAGAGGACCAAGTCCTTTTGGTGGTATTTGTAAGAGGACCAAGTCCTTTTGTTGGTATTTGTTAGAGGACCAAGTCCTTTTGTTGGTATTTGTTAGAGGACCAAGTCCTTTTGTTGGTATTTGTTAGAGGACCAAGTCCTTTTGGTGGTATTAGTTAGAGGACCAAGTCCTTTCGTTGGTATTTGTTAGAGGACCAAGTCCTTTTGTTGGTATTTGTTAGAGGACCAAGTCCTTTTGTTGGTATTTGTTAGAGGACCAAGTCCTTTTGTTGGTATTTGTTAGAGGAACAAGTCCTTTTGGTGGTATTTGTAAGAGGACCAAGTCCTTTTGGTGGTATTTGTTAGAGGACCAAGTCCTTTTGGTGGTATTTGTTAGAGGACCAAGTCCTTTTGGTGGTATCTGTTAAAGGACCAAGAACTTTTTTTGGGTATCTGTTAAAGGACCAAGTCCTTTTGTTGGTATTTGTTAGAGGACCAAGTTCTCTTGGTGGTATTAGTTAGAGGACCAAGTCCTTTTGGTGGTATTTGTTAGAGGACCAAGTCCTTTTGTTGGTATTTGTTAGAGGACCAAGTCCTTTTGGTGGTATTTGTTAGAGGACCAAGTCCTTTTGGTGGTATTTGTTAGAGGACCAAGTCCTTTTGTTGGTATTTGTTAGAGGACCAAGTCCTTTTGTTGGTATTTGTTAGAGGACCAAGTCCTTTTGTTGGTATTTGTTAGAGGACCAAGTCCTTTTGTTGGTATTTGTTAGAGGAACAAGTCCTTTTGGTGGTATTAGTAAGAGGACCAAGTCCTTTTGGTGATATTTGTTAGAGGACCAAGTCCTTTTGTTGGTATTTGTTAGAGGACCAAGTCCTTTTGGTGGTATCTGTTAAAGGACCAAGAACTTTTTTTGGGTATCTGTTAAAAGACCAAGTCCTTTTGTTGGTATTTGTTAGAGGACCAAGTTCTCTTGGTGGTATTAGTTAGAGGACCAAGTCCTTTTGGTGGTATTTGTTAGAGGACCAAGTCCTTTTGTTGGTATTTGTTAGAGGACCAAGTCCTTTTGTTGGTATTTGTAAGAGGACCAAGTCCTTTTGGTGGTATTTGTTAGAGGACCAAGTCCTTTTGTTGGTATTTGTTAGAGGACCAAGTCCTTTTGTTGGTATTTGTTACAGGACCAAGTCCTTTTGTTGGTATTTGTTAGAGGACCAAGTCCTTTTGTTGGTATTTGTTAGAGGACCAAGTCCTTTTCTTGGTATTTGTTAGAGGACCAAGTCCTTTTGTTGGTATTTGTTAGAGGAACAAGTCCTTTTGGTGGTATTAGGGAGAGGAACATGTCCTTTTGGTGGTATCTGTTAAAGGACCAAGAATGTTTGTTGGTATTTGTTAGAGGACCAAGTCCTTTTGTTGGTATTTGTTAGAGGACCAAGTCCTTTTGGTGGTATTTTTTAGAGGACCAAGTCCTTTTGGTGGTATTTGTTAGAGGACCAAGTCCTTTTGTTGGTATTTGTTAGAGGACCAAGTCCTTTGGTATTTGTTAGAGGACCAAGTCCTTTTGTTGGTCTTTTTTAGAGGACCAAGTCCTTTTGTTGGTATTTGTTAGAGGACCAAATTCTTTTGGTGGTATCTGTTAAAGGACCAAGAACTTTTTTTGGGTATCTGTTAAAGGACCAAGTCCTTTTGTTGGTATTTGTTAGAGGACCAAGTGTTTATGGTGGTATTGTTAGAAGACGTGTATATGGGATGTTTTAAGAGAGCTATTAAGCATGACGGTCTTACCATCAGGACAGACGATCTTCCCACTGCATTTGTGATAAATCATGCCATCCGCGTCAAAAACGAAGTTCATGTAATCGGCAGAACAATTCGCATCGACTCTTCTAAAAACTAGGGCGTGGCTCCACGTGGTTGTGTTTTCTTTAGGGTTGCAGTCACCGCTCTTGGGCTGAACGCAATATCCACCGTAGCTCCGAATAGGACTTTCTATGAAGAGTAAAGGAATACACAAATAAACGAGGACTAGTTGTGAATTATCGAAGAAAAATACCTAACATCTAGATTTTAGTAAAAATAATATGCATCTAAGTTGATTAATTATGAAGAAGTGTATGTAACAATGCAATAAATATGGTTATCCGGTTTTCCCTTGCCTAAAAATCTCAGACAAGTCCAATTCGAGCTGTGAGTTAGTCATACCCTTACTTTGATCAGTACACAGGTTGTTTCAAGGTATTGATAAATTCGAAGAAAATTACCTGGGCACGTGTAACAAGGTTTTTCCTCCACTGTCTTTTCGGATTCACTACACAGGAGACCTCCACATCTGGGTTCGGGGTTGGTACAAGTCCTACGGCGAACTTGTTTGCCATCTGCACAAAGTTTGTCACATTTCTCCCAAGCACTCCATTCGGAAAGGCCACCATCAACTATAACAAAAGTATACAGTTCATACTCTATTAATTGTTGGACGTATTAGTCTTATGTTTTATGGAAATAATTGGGCCCAACCGTATTTCTTTTTTTATAGCTACTGCCTTGAGGCGTAGCTACTATGTCATCGTCTTGTAAGTAAGTAAGTTGACATATTTTCAGATAGTATTCGGAGGCAATCAAATCGTTTCACGGTCCTTGGTCCTGTTATCGACTTGTTATCGATCGAAAATTCGACGTACAAATTTCTAAAAAAAAAAAAAAACACCTACAAATGTGCTCAAATTTCTCCTCGATGTTAGTTTTTTAATATCATTCCTACTTCTTTATTGGGAACAGAACTAATAAAGGTGTGTGCTGACATTAGTTGTCACCTTCCTAATTATATCCCAGTCAATGAATTGACTCGCATAAATTTATTAATCTCGTTGGTTCATGATGAATAATGATGGTTCTAATGTAAATATTGTTAATGATGATCCAAATACTTAAAATGTTTTTCCATTTCCTAAAACAAATTTGTAACAAATTTTAACGAACCCGTTCGATGAAGAAAATGAAATTCATTTTCTAATGAAAGAACAAAATGTTTATTAACACCAACGAAATAACATTACCAGGCTGTCTGTCCAAGTCACAGTCATCTTCATTAACCCAATACCAAATGACCCCAGGATTTATCATGCCTCCGTCACGTATCCACTCTGCTGGGTGTCTATCCGTGTCACCCCAAATAATGGATCCAGCTGGGTAATAGGTGGTGCTGCTAGAAGTTGTCAGAAGGGCCTTGTTGGATTGCCCGTTGGCATCAAACCATGGCATCCTATTCTGCACCGATCTCCACCCGGATAATGTCCATGCATCGAATTTCTGAAGTAGGGTTACTTGTGTTTGTGAAGTAGAGGTGAACATAAAGCTGTTGATGAGTGGAAATTAGTAAACATACTCGCTTTTATGTAAAAGACAATTAGACACTTTGGGGATCTATTGAGCACTCTCACTGGTTGTTTGGAGTATTGTCCGCACAGAAAAGGCCATTTCAAACCGTTTATCGTCAATAGTTTGTGAAACGTAAAGATATTTCAAAGTCCATTTGCTTTGTCTTTCTGATTTTTTTATTTACGAGATAAAAGTCGTGGCAAACAGTCAAAGAAATAAAAAGGCAAAGAATATGTCGATAGAAAGGATATAGTTTGCCTAACCTGTAGTCACGTGGTGCACTCCACACTCCTCCCCAGTGTCCCCGCTGGTTTGCATCCAATTTGTATTTGAATGTGGTATTATGTCCCATGTTTTTGATCAGGTCTGCGTACTTTAGGATTGAGTAATCATCTGAGGTTGATGGTCGGTATACGTTTCTGCATAAAGAAGTGACTTTTCAATAAAAAACAAAAACAACTTACAAAAACCCGGAAATTCGATTCTCCCTTAAATGAAAATTGGAAAAGATTTGAACCTTGTTTAAACGTAACTACATGGCCCCATTAGATGTCAAGCAGCATATTTTCTTCACATTCAAAAGTGGCGGATAAAAATTATCAATTATTGTGGCATCTCTCTTTGCCTTCTACCCTTCTGCGTTCATGTAAACCAATTTAATAATCGACCAAAATATTTTCGGTTTTCAGTTTGGCCAGTTTATGAAGAACATGGACAATCCCAACAAACTTCTAACAGCAGAGAATATATCTATAATTAAACTCGAAAGTATAAGAGAGTTGTGAATAAATGTTGTGTTCCAGAAATGCACTTTGTCAAGTAAGAAATTATAGTGTAGCTCACCTGGCTGGTACTTGGTCACGTGTCCAGTTGTTATGGCGACTTGTAACCACCAAAGTAAATGCACCAAGATCTGACGTCATGTCACAGAATACAGGAAAGTACGTGGACTCGTTGACAAGACGTATCATGTAATAATCATCTTCATATTTTCTTGACAATCTCGTGCCATGGACCTTGATATCATTGCAAGAACGTCTAGGGAAGAAAGGTGCAATATTAGGTTATCACTGCAAGTATGTGCATCAGTGATTGCCTTGGCATGAGCCAAAATACTTTCTGTATCTAACAAATAGACATCAGTTTTTATGTGTTTGTTCTCTTATTGATGATAAATTGCGTCATCACATTGTCAAAGTAGTGTGGGTCCACGAGGCGTAGCCGAAAGAGAGCGAGCTGTCTGTTCTCTTATTGATGATAAAAAATAACCAATCCGCGCGCGAGAAATTTTGTAAGTTATTGTAAAATTTTGAATTGAAAAAAGGTTCCTTCTCCAAAAGAAACTTTAAAACAAAGTGTCAAGATGATGTTTTTCTGGGATGCCTTTATTCTTCTCGCAAATACCACAATTACAGTAGTGACAACGATAGCGAGACAGGAAACAAAAATAATAACGACAACAATGAAGACAACAGCAGCAATAACTCACTTCTTTCAAAGAGAACAATTTCTTCAGCATCTAGCACCTTGTTCCTTCTCTTAACCATTATCATTATATGACTATACTCTTGGATAACAACAACAAAAACAATGACGACAACAACAAATACTTCAACAGCATCAATAACTGGCACACTATCTTATGAGATTTACGACTCCATGCTGAACGGTGGAACCCTTAACAGTTCTTGTAACCCATTGCACTTGATAAGGCAGCCGATAGATCAAATTAGAAATAATTCAGTAACTCATACTCATTCAGCATTAGGTAACCGTACCTTGTTCCTTCCCTCATCCAATATCTGACAACTCCAGGATTTGGCTTTACGTCTGGTAAATATGATGGTGATTCTGCTGATCCATCGGCGTAAATAATGGACCCAGATGAGTCATTTGCTATTGAGCCTGAACTCAAGAAAATGTTGGCTGACAGCGCAAGTCTTGGCATTCGCCTGACTAGATTTGTATTTTTGTCAATGCCATTGAAGTTCTCGACCATTTTAACATTTGTTTGCTTGTCACGAGTTGAGGTAAATGTGTACTCCCTTGGTGCAACGAAGATGCCACCATACTGGCTGGAGCCATCAGCTTCGATACGATACTGAAAGGAATCCTTAGAAAAAATCGAAATTATTAATTCGGGGTCTCATTTCATCACGAAGCTGGGAGAACGTTATAAACTGTATGACACAGCTAGAGTATTATGCGCGCTGTGACTGGCTAATCTGCAACGTATGTGAGGGTGCCGTAGCTTGAGTACTGCACTATGACGTAATTGAAAAGAATGAAACTGGAAGATTATTTCGATGTTCAAAGAGGCTATTTGGAATTACTATCTTTTTAATGTTATAACTTGAAACAACCTCTAGGTTGATCAAAAACGGGGTACGGCTAACTCACAGATCGAACGCTGAAACAACATCTGGGCTGATCAAAGCTAGAGTACGGCTAACTGACCGATGACACTGGATTTTAGATAAGAAAATTGGACAACAAGCAGCACGCATCAATTGAGATTTGGATTCACTTGGTTGACTTCTAGGGATGTGCGTGGCCATTACTTACAGGCCGCTAAGAAGTACGACTTACTTGAGAGACATCGAAATCCTTAATGGCATCTGCAAACTCAAGGATAGAGTAATCAGCGTCTAGTGACGGTTGGTTGGAATTCCTGTTTTTCACATTGTCCACTGACCATCCTGTGTGTGTTTTACTCGTTACTAGTAATGTCCATCCACCACCTTGACTTGCCAGGTCACAGTAGGTCTTCACTTCTTTCTTACCAGGAGGCTTGATTGAGTAAACTCCGTCTAATGAAAAGTTAATTAGTTTATAGTCAGCCTCAGAGCGGATCCAGTCAGGGTGAACTAGGTTTTGCGGATGGAGTAAAATAGGAGATACGGAGAAAGACCATCGAATCAAAGGATAGATCCAACAAACTCTACTTGCATGCGATCTCGAGACCAGGATGTATCGTCAAACCTAAGACCCAAGAGGCGAGAGGCGAGAGGCGAGAGGCGAGAGGCGAGAGGCGAGAGGCGAGAGGCGAGAGGCGAGTGCACTCTTACTGAACCATCTTTGATTCCCTTGATGCGGGGCAATGATCAATGATTCCTCGACATCAAATAAACGAGCATTTTGATACGCGTAATCATAGACCCTTCGATCCAAAATAAAGCTGGTATATATTATGGAAGAGATTAAGAGGATCTTTGAGGTTTATTATGGTTTATTAGACCTCTTTAGCTAGAGAAAGAAATTATACTCAAGGGAATGGCACGTGGTTTGAAATGGACAAAACATTACGCACGAAGAGGTCTATTTGCCATTAGATGACATTGTTCTTCCAATTATTACCTTTTGGCGGAAGTCGTTTGTAGACCTCTCATCTGTACTTCCATACAAGATCTTGGTAACTTCCATGGTCCTTCACGCACCCAGTACCAAATATATTCGGGCTGTTGTTCCATAAAATGTCCCCTGATCCATGGCGCAGGATGGTAGCTTTTTTCATTCGCTAGTAAAAAAAATGGCCAAATCTTATGCACGTTTTCTATTGTGAGAGAGCTTTCGCTCTTAGTCGTAAGAAAATCGTGCATTATACGAAGTACAAAATCTCTCTACAATAGCAATAATGAAAATTTGTTGCGCGCGGTGTGATAATACGAGTAAAATTTGCTCTGCAACTTGAAATGCAACATTGTTGATGCGTGACAAGTTGCACGATATTGTCCGTATTATCGCACCTTGAAAGAAGGGCTCTTTCGGCACGTTGCACGTTTTGCCGCAGATACAGATAAAAAAAATAGTAAATGTGAGCGTCAGCTGTGTGTTAACAATAAGCAAACAAAAAGTATAACAATTATTTTAAAACTTTTTATAATCGTAAGATTAGTATATTCAGCTAGTTTAGGAACAGCAATTCTTTTTAAGGAAGATATTTCCGAAAGCAGTTATGTTAGGTGTACATACCCGTTATTGTGCCCCACCAATTCGAATTAGCTTTCGCGGATGTAGTCAGCTTTGCTCCTGAGATCCAAGGCATTCGTTTCTCTATTCCATTATTGGCATAATTCCAGTTATCAAATTTCTTTATCAGTTGGACATTTGTTTGTCCATTAGTAGTTGCCGTGAAGGTGTAGGATCGATCAGCTTCCCATATTCCACCCCATCGTCCTAAAAGGTTCAAAAACAACTCAGTTAATGACTTGATCATCTATGTTCAAATAGACAATTTTAGGGCAAAATGTCTTCCTATTTCAGACCATATGTCATTTTCTTGAATATATATATATATATATATATATATATACATACTTAACTTATTTTCGTAGAATAGTTTTCTAGAGTGCTCAACATTAAAGGAGCAGTAAATATAGTTTAAACTAAATCAACCGTTGGTCATTCATTGTAACTTGCCTTATGAGTGTGGTCATTGCGATCATACGAAACAGATTTGTTGCATTAAACAATGAGTCAATTCCAAAAGTCTTGATTTAGTTTAAACTATATATATATAAGTATATCAGACACGACAGGATATCTTTCTTGATATTTTTTTCAGAAAGCCCTAGTGATAGACAACTCGAAAAAAATATTGGGGATGTATCCCATAATCTTTGATATGCTTTTGATATACTTGTATATATATTGGAAGCGGCCATAATTTTTGGCTGTATATATACACACCTAACCAAAAAAAGTCTGCAATTTTATGATTTCCACATATATGTATATGTCTTTTGTATTTCAATTGTCGAAATATCTATATAGCAAATGCTTCATCGTCTCGTGTTTACTAGCTCTGATTGGACACTAGATTATATTCTGGCCAATCACAGGACATGATTCTTTATATATTTTAAACATATTTTAGATATAAATGTAAAAGAGATGATGCAGCTAACCTCTGCTTTGCGCTTCTAAACGATACTCAAATTTTGAACCAACGACATTTAAATTGTTCTTGATATCATCAGCATAGTTTAGGATTGAATAATCGCTTGTCAAAGATGGAGAATCTTGGTTCCTTAGTCTCACATTTTGGGACGTCCAACTATTGGTGTGGCTTGTGACCAATAGCGTCCATCCACCACCATCACGTGACATGTCACAGTAGGTTTTGATTGGATCTTTATCTACGCCATAGGGGTAAATCGCGTATACTCCGTCAGGAAGATGCTTGTTTTCTGTCGTTGCAATTTTCTGGAGTTGACGACAAGAATGAGCCCCTGAAACAGTTTAAAAACTCTTTGTAAACAAGTTGGTTCTCCTTTAATTTAGTTCCAAATACAATAGCCTTTTTGAAAGAAAAGCATTTTTCTCTTTCCATGAAGTGTAGGACTTCCTAGGACTTCTCTACTGCCACGAAAAACTAACCTCCAAAATGTCAGTTATGAGTATGCCGTTTCTCTGTTGCTCAGGGTTAGCCTCGATTTTGTGTAGAATATTCATGTGTTCGAGTGAAACTCCGTGGAATTCAAAGTGTTTGTTTTGTTGAAGTTGTGCATTTTTTAATTCTCCGATGGTATTTGCAAATATTTAGACACTGATTAGAGACTAACCCTGAGTAAATAGTCTGTAATCAAGAACACAGCAGTAATTTGGAACTCGAAAATGGTTTATTGCTCGTTAATTGAATTTATGAGAGAAACTAGTGATATAAAGAATTAAAGGGAAAATGTTGCAACAACTTACGTGGACATGCATCCGTGTTGCAATCACGCTGTTGCTGTCTTTCTCCTTGACAATCTTTGCCGCCGTGCTGTGGGAATGGATTATTACAGAATCGATGTCGATTTTGTGTGCCTCCGTTACACCCTGCAGTGCACGTGGACCAAGCAGACCACGGGACATACCCACCATCACGTGGTATCAGAGCTTTTCAGAGGAAAAAAAAAGTGAAGTGAAATCAGATTTAAGAGAGCATTTTGGAAATTTTAAATTCCAAAGTTTGATTAGCGCAATTGAAATTTGATTTTAAGAGGCGTCTTTTAATGTTCATTTTATCTCTTTAGCATATTAGGTTCACATTGATATATTCCGTTACCATTGACGCATGCTGAAGCGGGATCATATCCAGCATCACAATGACATACGCCTGTGTTTGTACACACCTATGAAGTAAAGACACTCGGTAAGTTCTTATATTTCATTCTTAGTGTAGGATTGATTTACATTTTTCGAATACTTACTCCTTGCCCATTACACTCTTGGCCATTAACCGTCTGGCAAGGTTTAATGTTCAGCTCTGCAAACGACTTGCACTCGTAGTTGCTACACATCTACAAAATAAAATGATACTTAGTGACGAAAAAAAAGTCTAAAAGTCTCTTAGAGGTAGAGAGCCGCATGCTTTACTTGGCCTATCCATTGACTTACTAGCAACCTTCTGATATAGACCCCTCGACAAAACAGCTCAATTTGGTGGACAAAATAAAATAATTTCAATCTAAAGAGAATTGGAAACCTATTGTTATGTCCTTCAAATTGAGCTGCATTCCGACGTGCTTCAGGGGGTCTATTGCTGGTTTTCGATCATTCCCAAAAGACAAAAGACACGGCGGCCATGTTGGATGATATAACAAAAGAGACTAATGACGAGTCTTTTGTTGAATTCATCCAACATGGCGGCCGTGAAAACCATCAATACAGGATTTTCTTGTCCTTATATTTTTATTACGAGCTATTTTTAGAAGACTAAATGTTTGCGAATCATTTGTACCTTTTGGTCGCCGCACTTCGTTCCATCGTTGACCATACCAAGACCAAGGAAGTCAGAGTTAGTTTTAAGTACAGCCGCACTGGAAAAATCACAGTCACGCGTAAAGCTTACTCTTGACAATAGATGGTACAATAGGATTTTTTATGTACTTGCGTGACAAAATAGAGTAACGCCAGTGCTTTGTAGTACCTGCATTGAGTAGAGGCATCAAGCGTGAACTTTTGGTACGTTTTTCCGTAGTCTTCTACAGGGCTGTTTCTGCTTGACAAACACTGTATCTGACCACAGTGAACATTGCTTGAAGAAAAATGGTAAGATTTTTTTCAGTAAAGTTTACCAGCGAATAAATGGCTGGTACTAAAAAGGAACATCTTTGATTTCATGAAAAGACTCGAAACTTCATCAACGGATGGTGTAGTTTTACTGCACTCGCCTCTCACCACTCGGGCCTTAGATTCGATTCCTGGACTTGGCATCACAGGTGAGTAGAGTTTGTTAGGTCTCTCCCTTGATTCAAGGGTTTTCTCCGGGTTCTCCAGTTTTCCTCCCTCTGCAAAACCTAACATGCTAAATTCTAATTGCATCAGGAAGTAGCCATCCCCTGATTTTGGTTAGCTCAGAGGTTGTTTCGGAGTATCGGTAAAATTAGAATATATTTTTTGACTTACGCATGCTGACTGAATGTCTATTACTCACCTCGTCGCACAGGAAGAGTTAGATACTGGATCACAAGTGCCGAAGCCTTTAGCTTCCGTGTTGAGTTTATCATAGCATCCTTGATTAGCATTGTTACTGTCTTGAAATTGAATGGAATATATTCACGATACATTGACGAAACATGGGGGTATTACGGGGTCATTTTGGAAGGATTTACAAATATTTTATTTCATGGGTAGATTTCCTTAATGTGACTAAGCGGAAGGTCCATTGATCGAATTAGGAACAACCTAAGTGAAGTGTCCTCATTAAATATTAATATATATATATTTAGGCACTGCCTAAAAGCGAAGCTCCCGATACTGAAGCCACAGGGAGAACAATTTGAATGAAACTGAAAGGTAAAAATATGAGAAAAAAATCTTCAATCATTTTTTATTCGAGATGAAGATAATTTGTCCCATAATAAAAACCATGCATTGAAATTGAATAAAAATGCACTACATTGTTTTTTTTTTTGCGCGAGTATACCCTCTCACTTCGGAATTTTGTACACAACTCATAACTTGTTCCTGTGTTGTGTACACGGACGTACGTACAAAAAAAATCAACTCGATGGTTTACCATTTTTTCTTAAGTATGGTGCTCCGCTATTGAAGATGAAAATTAATAGAGGAGCCTCCGCGAGCGGAGCACCATACTTACGAAAAAATGGTTATCCATCGAGTTGATTTTTCATGGCTTGGCTGACGTCACTTCCGTCCGTCCGTCCGTCCGTGTACACAACAGAGGAATCCCGCTTGATGTCAAACCAAAACTACTCACAAATGCGGCTCTCAAATGCACAGAAAAAAATCACTTTAGGACTAGTTATAGACCAAAAACAATTTAAAAAAAAGTTTCATGTAGTCAAAGATGAATCAAGAAGTGTTCTTCAAGAATTCAGGTGTGTGTTTTTTAGCAAACAATCGTATATATATATATATATATATATTTTTTTTTTTGACAAGCTGATTTTTCTCGACGAATCGACAAATCAAAGACTTTCTCTCAAAACTTTTTATATTTCTATAGATAAGCTTAATTTATTTTAATGCTGGATGAAATATAACACGAAGAGCATATTACAACAAATATTCGTCCTTTATTTAGCTTTGTAAATCTTTAACAATTCGGTTGTTTTTAACCAACTATCGTATGTTTTTCGCTCAAGAAAAATGCGGCTTTGTTCGCCTCTTGTCGCGGGTCTCATCGGCAAAACAAAGAAGACTTTCATTCAATAATTTTATTTCTTTCTACAGATAAGTTAATTATTGAAAAAAATATAAATTTACACCAAATATTCAACTGTTTATTAAGCTGTTCGAGCAAGTATGATTCTAAAAATGAGCTTGAATTTGTGTTGTTGAGAGATGTTATTGTATAGACCTAGACTTTCACTTTATAAAAAAGGTAAAAAAATATTCAAAAACATTTACAAACGCCAATTTACTGACAAGAAATTCATCATTTTGTATTTTGCATTGCCTTTTGCATTATCTTCTATTTTGTCTCAGTTGTTCTTGTCAACTGTTTAAATGAATGTAAACTTCGTCTCGTTCTGTAAAAGACGTAATTAAGTAAGCTTATTTTCTGCTCACCTTAACCAGTTTTCAAGTCTGTTTTTTAGTCTTCATTTGTTCTAAATCTCCAGATTTTCGATTTCAATGAAAGACATCCGAGGTAAATTTCACTAAACTTGATATTGTATTGGATTATCTGTAGTTATCTTTCGTTTTTTTAAGTAAAAGAGATTGAAAGCCTAAAACTGTCGGCCTTGGAAAACTTTGTCGAAGAATCTTCAAAGAACAAAACTAGCCCCTGGGGATGGTAGTGAGTTGTGTACAAAATTCCTAAGTGAGAGAGTATACTCCGCAAAAAAACAACAACAAACAAACAAAAAACAAACAAAACAAAACAAAAAAAACAAAAACAAAAAAGAAACAAACAAACAAAACAAAAAACAAAAAACAAAAAACAAAAAACAAAAAACAAAAAACAAAAAACAAAAAACAGAAAACAGAAAACAGAAAACAGAAAACAGAAAACAGAAAACAGAAAACAGAAAACAGAAAACAGAAAACAGAAAACAGAAAACAGAAAACAGAAAACAGAAAACAGAAAACAGAAAACAGAAAACAAAAAACAAAAAACAAAACAAAAAACAAAAAAAAACAAAACAAAAAAAAACAAAAAAAAAACAAAACAAAACAAAACAAACAAACAAACAAACAAAAAAAACAACAACAACAACAGCAACAATCAAAGAATGTAGTGCATTTCGATTCGATTTCACTGCATGGTTTTTATCATGGGACAAATTATCTTCATCTCGAATAAAAAATAATTGAAGATATTTTCCCCGATCTTATTTTTACCTTTCAGTTTCATTCAAATTGTTCTCCCTGTGACTTTCGTATCGGGAGCTCCGCTTTTAGGCAGTGCCTAAATATATATATTTTCATTGCTCCCTAAGTACAGTACCGCTTTTGTGAGGTTAGGTTTAGTGCTATTGTTTGGATGACCAATCTATTGTTTTTTAATCCAATCATGTAACTTGTTCCGAGCGATACGGGCTGGCTCTCATGCTTGGGGTTTCTACTTACCAGGTCCCCATAGATCTCTACACTGAGTGTCTCTAGTCTCTGCGCATTTTCCCGAGAAGCAATAAGACTAAAAAATTAAAACACACTATTAGTACTTTGTTAAATTTAGTGATGAGAAAATAGGCCCTTTGCAGCTAGTGGTCACGTGCTTGGATACCGCTTAGCAACACAAAACTGGAGAGCAAGCCTTCCAGTAAACAAAAGTTGTAATAGGTCAAGCACGCGTGGTTTTATACGATAGTTTCATCGTTCAAAACGCTTAATCCTTTTGCCCTATCTACAAACACAGTAAGATAATCTTAAATTCTCTCCTTTGGACTCGATTTTTGGTTCGAAGTAACGATATTCTTCGCGTTATCGCGAAAAAATTGTCACCGCCGGCCCGCTCGACGGCTGAAAAACATGGCGACTTCGCAAGGTATGTACTTCAAAACTCTCCTTTTTTTTGGTTTCTTTTCAATTATTGGACTTCTAAAATCTCTAAAATAACAGTTTAGATTGTGAATGGTGATCGATTGTAATTGGACGGCATTTTAATGGACGATTTGTTTATTTTTTGTGAGAGTGATTCCACGTCTAAAGTCAAGACTAACCCATGTTTACATATATTCGCTGTAGATGTTAGAACTCCCGACGAGCCATCACATACCAAGAAAAATTCTTCGTACTGATATTTTTATATTTATTTTTGTTTTAGATGAAGTAGAAACTCAAGACATCTCTATCTTTCCTTCCCTCACCTTCGATGATGTAGGGAGCTACGCTATAGAGAAGTCTGGCTGCACAAGCACTTCGAAAGCGTACAAATTTATGGCGGAACCAGGCTATTTACATGACGTTAAAAGTACTTGATAGCCAAAATGTTTTTTCTATTTCATTATGATATGAATGGCAGACAATTCACACTAATTTTTCCAATTTTTTAGTGATATATACCGACCAGTGCGTGAGAGTTAAATGCAAGTGTTACCGCTCAATGAGGAAGTCTGAACCACCGCACATTTTAGAGGTGTCAGTCCAGAACAACAATTTGACATTGCTGTCTGGGCTGTGCTCATGTGTAGCCGGGGCAGGTGGATACTGCCATCATGTGATCGGGCTTCTTTACTATTTAGCCCTTCTTAAGCAACTGGGACATCGGACATTGCCTGATGAGCTAACATGTACCAGCATGAAGCAGCGTTGGAGCATACCTAGAGGATCCAAAATCGCACAAAAAGAAATACAAGACGTGCTAGTGAAAAAACCCCAACTTGGCGCTTCGTACAGTAGATATATCAAGAGTAATTTGTATTCCCCATCTACCCAGTATCCTACCCTCACAAAAGAGCACTTTAACGGCTTCCAACCACCTTATCCTCTCTTTACAACCATTCTGCCCAATCAAGATCAACTTGGCAATATCCCATTTGTACAGAGCAAGTTTGGAAATGTCCCAAAAGGCTGTGTCCTGTCATATCAACAAAAGATGTCAACTGACTACATCATAAATGATTTTACTTGCACTTCTTTCCCAGAGCTTCCCCTCTCAAGTGCAGAGGACAGATTTAATAACAATGTGTCAATCTGTCTTGACAGTCGTCAACAATCTATATTTGGAACATTGTCTGTGACAACAGAGTCATCACTGAGAGTGCAGCAGCAAACAGTCACTCAAAGTCAGAGTGATGTATGGCACCTGCTCAGAAAAAAAAGGGTAACAGCAAGCAAATTTGGCATTGTCGCTCGCCGGGTGTCACATTTTGACACCCTTGTCAATCAGCTAAACCCCACCAGATTTGTACAAACTGCAGCAATGAGAAGAGGCATTGAACTTGAACCACATGCTGCCATGGTCTATGCTAGCAATGCAAAGGGTGGAAGAGTAAACCTCTTCCCATCTGGGCTGATTGTCCACCCAAAGTGCCCATGGCTAGGTTGTAGCCCAGACAGGAAAGTTTATGACCTTGATGCCGTAAATAATGGTCAGAATCCCTTTGGCTTGTTAGAAATAAAGGTCGTTAAAGAGGGGGAAACATCATTTGACAATGTGAGGTATCTCACCAAGGACCAGAACACTAACCAGTACAAACTGAAAACAACAGACATTTATTATTACCAGATCCAGTGCCAGCTTGGACTCACAGGATTAGAATGGTGTGATTTTTTCAGTTACATTGACGAAAATTTGTTTGTTTGCTCTAGAATTAATTTTGATTCAGTGTTTTTCCAGCAAGCAAAGGACAAAGTTGATAGTTTTTTCTTCAATTACTATTTACATTAATACACTAAGATTTTTGTTGTTGTTCTCAAACCATGGCCAGATTTCTTATGATAACAAATATTATATTATTTTTATTAATGACAAATCAATTCATAATCTTAATTTATTTTTTATTATATTTATATCATATTAGTATTATATTTATTTGTGCTATTTAGATTTTGTGTTTGTTCATTAGTTTTTTTTTTTGAGTTTTCATTTACAAACAAATTGAAATAGTTACAAAAAGCAATCCAAGACACATGATAAACCAACCTGCATTAAAGATTATCTAATGGGTTATGTAAGCCACATTAATCATACATTCACCAACTTCTTACAGACACTATGCCTCATTATTACCATTGGATAAAATAAGTGGGCCTTGAAAATTTGTAAGGAGGCAGGCTACAGTATATAACTGATTGACTGAACCTAAAGTGGACAATGGCACATCTGAATCAAAAAAGTGGTACTCTTTGACTCTTCTTATTGCCCTCTCGACATGAATTCTAAGACTTGCTAGTGTCTTTGTTTTTTGAACATCTGCGGCAGAGAATTGTTCCTGACTTTCAAGAAACGGAGGAATATTTAACTCTACCCGCTTCTCCCTAAGTAAATCTTCAATGTCAAACCCTTTGTCTGCCATGACTGAATCACCAGGTTCTAACAAATCTAGAATGCCGCTGCACCTTGTGATTTCCTTATCACTAATCCCCCCTGTGTAAAGGCTAGAAACGAAGCTAATAGCTCCATTAGGGGTAATGCCTATCAAACCCTTGAGTGTAGTATTACTCTTATAACTAGAATAAAGCTGCGACTGAAGTAGTAGGGAGGTAGGTGTTTGAACAAAAATCTCTGTACAATCTAAAATGACACGTGTGCTTGCATAAAGCTTTTTAAAACCTTCTGGCATAAACCTATCAACATCTTGCCTTGAAGGCCAGATCACTTGACTACCAAGAAGAAAATACAAAAAATTAGTCCATGTGATCAATTTCCTGCAAACTGACGATTTATGTATTCGGAACCTATGAGCTAAATCCTGTCCGAATAGACCTAGTTTGAGGCGTACACAAAACATAAACAATTCATCCACAAGAAGCATATTTCTTGAGTCTGGTCTACTTTCTCTTTCTCCAGAGGCATAACAATATGTCATTTGTGCAGCACATGGCTGCAAAAACTTAAAAAAGAACTGAATATGTAAATAGGATGGGAAACCTGTATAAAATCTTATGATCTCATTGTCTGTGCCAAATCTCTCAAGCCCAAATTTATTAAGTGCTAATTGTTCTGCAGCTTGCCTCTTAATGTCCTCAATTTCTTTTGCAGCTTCAACTTTAACCCTTTTTATTTCAGTGAGGGCAGCTGCAGTTTCATTTCTACTTTGTTCAAGTTGCTTTTGTGCATCTTGGAACTGTGCTCTGAGTGACTGGACTTGTGCTTGTAGGTCATCCATGCTGAAGGTTGTAGAAGTGCTGGGACTATTATCTTCATTGTCATCACTTTCATCTGTCTGAGTGTCTCTGTAAAAAGGTTTTGAAATTATGATGACACTCAGTTCACACTCAGTTCACACTAAATAAAAAATTATAAAAGACTAAATTATTAAAATTATAAAATTATTTTGGTTTAAACCAAAATAAACATCAAGTACAATTCCATCAGTCAAGTCTAAATGAAATGTATTGAAGTAGAAATATGTGATATTCATTACCTATCTACTTGTCGAATTATCTTTCTTCTTGCTTTGGATTTGGTTGACCAGTCAAAGATTGATGGTACAGCTTCTCTTTTTAGCAACTGACGTCCAGAATCAGTGGGAGGATTGTAATCTTCCTCAGTGAAGTGTTTTGAGCACACTCTGGTACTTTTGTTAACCTATTATAAATCAAATGTCCTTTTAATAACAATGTAACTGTATTCAACTATTTTTATCTTCATTACAGTTTTTTAAAGATCCACAGGCAATTCGTATTGTGCATTGATATTGTTAGATTCCTATATACCTTGAAGTGTGGGCCCACATCTCTTCGTATCTTCACCAGCCATTCCTTTTTCAATTGCTCATCCCTTGCACGGCCTGGTAAGCGGTGAAACTTTAAATCAGGATGATATCGAGAATCTCCGTTACACAAGGGAACACAACAATGGTACGAAGAATTTTTCTTGGTATGTGATGGCTCGTCGGGAGTTCTAACATCTACAGCGAATATATGTAAACATGGGTTAGTCTTGACTTTAGACGTGGAATCACTCTCACAAAAAATAAACAAATCGTCCATTAAAATGCCGTCCAATTACAATCGATCACCATTCACAATCTAAACTGTTATTTTAGAGATTTTAGAAGTCCAATAATTGAAAAGAAACCAAAAAAAAGGAGAGTTTTGAAGTACATACCTTGCGAAGTCGCCATGTTTTTCAGCCGTCGAGCGGGCCGGCGGTGACAATTTTTTCGCGATAACGCGAAGAATATCGTTACTTCGAACCAAAAATCGAGTCCAAAGGAGAGAATTTAAGATTATCTTACTGTGTTTGTAGATAGGGCAAAAGGATTAAGCGTTTTGAACGATGAAACTATCGTATAAAACCACGCGTGCTTGACCTATTACAACTTTTGTTTACTGGAAGGCTTGCTCTCCAGTTTTGTGTTGCTAAGCGGTATCCAAGCACGTGACCACTAGCTGCAAAGGGCCTATTATCAGGCCATCTCCTTATTTCAGCACATCTCGTTGAAGAGTTCGGATGGGGTTTAACAGTGAACTGACATTTGGTCTAAAAAGTGGTAGTTTTAACTGACAACCGGGTACCCCAATTCGCACACCCCCTTATAAGAGAATGTTTTCAAAAATGTGCGATTTCATTTCCAAAAAAACATTACTTAATTGATTCAATGATTAGTTATAAAATCGAGCGGCTCTTACATTCGAAGTTACACTGTTGCCACTTTCACTGTATTTCGTCCATCTTTTCCCATCCTGACTGTATTCCAGGAAATAACCAGTAACCCAATCGTTCCTGGTTCTCCGACCTTGGGTACCTATTTTGTTAATAGTTTGAACCTATTCCAGGAAGAAAAAAATAGTTAAATTAAATAACCTTACTGTACCACCCAAAAAGTTCAGCTCCGACACAAATGAACAGGCAATGTCGATAGACCTCTTTAGGTTGGGGTGTAATGTTTTCCCATTTCATACCACGTGTCTTTCTCTTGCAAATAAGATTTTTTGTTTGAGTTGTATCCATATTCATTTGTATTCTCATGGGCAACCGTTAAACAAAGAAAAAGTGACACGGGGATTGAAATGGGGGAAAAATTTCGCCCAAGTGAAAGAGGTCTGTTATCAAATGCATGTGTGTACTATATGGACCACAATCGCAAGCCCCACTCCGCCAAACAGGGTATGGTTTTCAGCGATTCTACTCTGAAACAGGGTATATAAAATTGCGCTCGCTCTGGGACAGGGTATATGAAATCACGCTCTCTCCTCTCTGGAATAGGGTGTTTATATTCGCAATACCGGAACAGGGTATGGTTTTCAGCGATTTTACTCTGCAACAGGGTCAGGGTTCAGTGGGCTCAGCGGCACATCCCTACTCTAAACGGGCCGTAAGCACAGGGAGCCATGATTTACCTTTCCCAAGTCAATCTGAAGATATTCTGTGTTCTTTGTTTGGGCAGCGCACCAATATTTGTCATTGTATAGTCGACCGAAATGTGGCGAATCACTCCCACGCGAAGACGAAGCTGTTATCTGATCATCAGGGATTTCTTGAGTTGACAAACCAAGCGGCATTATGCAATCTATAAGAGACAAAAATGCTCGAGCTAACTCTTACTGAATGGAAGGATATATATGAATACGAAAACGTTAATAACAGCCATTCCAGTTACGAAAATTGGATTGAATTATAGACAATTGCCTCGTGTTGTTGTCGGCCATTTTTCTTACCAATTTCGTATTTGCAAACCAAAATATTTCAGCTGTTTCTGTCAATTATTCCTTTGAGGTTAAGGTGGATTATGGTGTAAAACAGATTAAGGGTATGTCAAGGGTACTCACCTGGTTTCATGAAAAACAGCTCCAATCTCGTTTTATCGCAGCCGCCATATATCAGTAGCTGGCGGTTGTTACCCGGCGAACCGCCCTTTGGATGGACACATTTACCTGACTTTACATGCTTGAGTGAGTGTTCTGGGGAAACAAAATTTTTTATTTGCAGCGTCAGGTAGTAGCTAAGACGACACGATTGAAAAACGTCTGTGCATGCTCTGAATCCGTATGCAAATTAGTCAAAACATAAGTAAATTTGACTTTCAAACATGCCTGATAATTTGGACTTCACAAAATGACAAAACTTAGTGTCCATGCTTGAAACTTTTAAGACTAATTCTTTCATATTGTGTTTGTTAATACAGTATCTTGGTCTGACAAAAGTATACTCTCGAACTTTTTTGTATACTTGGAGAAAACAAACATTTATTTTCACACTCAAACTCTTCAAAAAGAAAACGTGCTGAAGTGCACGCATGCGCAAACGTTTTCCCTTGTGTCAGCTAAGAGGGGGAAGCTAGACGACTTTGCTACTTTTTTGGCATCGAGAATAGACATTTCGAAAGGTTAACCAAACTTAGAAAATTAGCCTTCACTGGTGTGATTTTAACTAAGTACGTATTACAGCAAGCGCAAATGACTCTTTCTCGAGTGAAATTGCATACCCTGTTTATGACAAGAAGCTCGAAAAACCATACCCTGTTCAGCGGATCATCCCCGTATAGTCCATATATGGGAATACCCCCCCCCCCAACCCCCCCCGGGCGAAGCACCTTAAAAGGTTTGTGTTTCTATGTGGGAAATTACATCTGATTCATATTATAGTATGCATAACACTCAAAATAGGTGGAAACAGAGACTGAGACTTAAAATCTATCGAAAGTTACCAAAATATGGGAACCCCTTCCTCTTCGCAGTCCCTAGGAGTGAGATTTTTCTTAACCTTTAGATGTTACTTACTTGGCGTTCTGATGAATTTGGACCCTTCGTCTGTACAGGAGCTACTTATCACCAGTCTTACACCGTTGCTCGTTCCTCCATTTTCTGGGCACACTCTTCTTCCACTGCTGTGATGCCAAAGGACTCCATTTGCGTCTAATCTGAAGTCCATGTACTTTTCCTTACATATTCTTCCCGACTTAAAGACAATTTTGCTCTTTTCATGTGGAATCAGCGTTTCATTTTTCGGTACAACGCAGTGGTCGGTGTATGGCTTGATTGGAGTAGGGGTAGTTGGATTGACTGCAGACCGTGGAAAAAGCATTCAAAAGCATGAAGAAAAAAAGAACGAGAAGGACAAGAAGAACAAGACGTTGGTGATAATTATGAAAAAGAAAAAAAGATGATGATGGTGATGATGGTGATGAAGATGATGAACAAGTAAAACTAGAAGATTATGATGGAGAAGAAAAAGAAAGAGGGGATGATGATGATGAAGAAAAAGAAAAAAGAAAGGCAAAAGCAGAATAATAACGGGATGACGATAATTATGAGGAAGAAAAAGAAGAAGAAGAAGAAGAAGAAGAAGAAGAAGAAGAAGAAGAAGATGATGATGATGAAGAAAAAGAACGCTAACCAAAAGAAAATGCATGAAGCGTTGTTGTTTTGCGCATCGTAATGCAATGCGCAATGACGGTTCACAGTATGATACAGAATGCATACTGACTCTCCGGAGACTTCCTTCCATCATGTTATGATATACTATAACAAGTCGCCTCTTTATAACATCTATGTGTTTTTACCTTCATTAGCGTTACATCCATAGAGCTAAGCTCGCATGCAAATCCACCGATACCAGTACTGCGGGTTTATTCGAACATAACGAGCCTCTATGCGTGGAGACAAGCTTCTCGTCACGACACTGTTTCTATTTGAGTTACCTACAAACAACTGAAGAAAACGTTGATAACAATATTGATTTATTATTAAAACTAAATGCTTTTTGAGTGTCTGGCTATCAGGCGGCCTCCGTTACAGTCATTCTAATAGTCCCCTTAACAGTTCCCAGCGCCATCTTGAAAGACAACCGTACTTGTGCTTCGAAGCGAGACGAACGGTGATCTTGCAATGATAGAGACCTTTTTTAACAACTTGGGCAATAATTCACATGCCTCTATCATTGCTAGGTCACCGCCGCTCTCGCTTCAATGCACAGATACGGTGACCTTTCAAGATGGCGCAGGGAACTGTGTAGGACACTATTGATACCATAAGCTTTTTGAAAGTCTTATCTTTTTGTGCAAGGCGTATATTATACTAACCTTTTGGGTTTGATTACATGGTGTTCCATTTTGAATGTAGTTGTTGGCGGGGCACTGAAATGCAAAATCAGGGATTTAGTTTTAGTACTGATGTAGCAAAATTTTGTATGCTTTAAATACCCATTGGCAGAAAAACAAAGTATTAATAAGTATTATTTATTACAATTTCCACGACGAATAATATTTTTCATTTTAATAGTTAAATTCAAAGCATAAAAAAGCTCTTGTGCGATTGATCTTTCAGGATCCTTTTTATTACATAGGCCTTATACACTACGCATTCTGGTCTCAGTAGCATCGTTACAAACAAACACCAACTTTTGATCAGCAATATAGGCATGCGTACTCACATCTCTGGCATTTCCTGGACAGTACTCGGGTACATCACAGTCTGTTTCGGCAGGTCTACAAAGAGTTCCTTGTCTTTTGTACTTTATAAACATTTAAAATAACGAAAGGTTAACATGAAATAGATTACGCAATGCACAGGGCCGACACATTTCACGTGCTATATCCTCTTATTTACCACTTTACCACCCGGAAAAAATTGCTTGACTTTAAAAGTAGTTATTGTTTATATGGGGGGGGGGGGGGGGGGGGGGGGGATATGGTGCATTACCTGGCAATCCTTGCAGCAAAAATGATGTATGTCACTGCAAACAGCCGAGGGCTTCAGTTTACATGCATGTGGCTGACAGCAGGGATCTTTAATTTTGCACATCTGAAATGATGAAAATATGATATATTATTTTATTCGTTTCTTCCTGAGCCAAATAAAAGCACTTTAGGTCCACTGTAGCAACTGTGATATTTTCAATTTCGTTTGTCATGAAAACATTTTAAGTATGAGAAGTACATGAGAAAAACCTCTTAATTATTGTAAAAAAAACCTCTTATTTGATACCTCTGGAGTTCCACAATCACACTCTTCATCCCCTTCTTGTATTCCATTACCGCACTGAGGGCGCAGCACCTTGAAAAATAAGAACAAATCCTGGTATCATCAGCAGTCTCACTATTGCGCATGTGCATATGCAAGAGGCCACTGGTGAGCATAATTAGTCAGTTCTGTTTTAATGTTGCAGGCTGTTTGGACGTCGTTTCTTGCTCCTCTACCAAAACTACCTGAGTAAAAAAGCCGTCTTTTAATTGGCCTAGCAGTTCCGACGTTTATTACTAATTCCAGGCTATCTTGCCCTTATTTCCATTCAAAGGTTAGTGAGAGATTTGAAATAGCATTATTTAGAATTTTAATTAATATTTTATAGGTTCGTCAAAATATTATCTTTAATATATCTGAGTAGTGTCTTTGAATAGACCGGTTTCGCATTCGATGCATATCGCTGTTTTTGAAGACCACAGACTCATCTGCACAGCCTTAGCCTCGAGGGTTCATAAGTCATTCAGCTATTCACAGATACCATTAAAAGTCCGTGGAATTTCAAAACATTGGAATTGTTTAAGCTGCACATTCTTTGCATTACAGTTGACTTTTGCAAATAAATTGCTCTTAAGAGAGGCTAAGCCGGGCAGATGAGTCTTTAGTCTTCAAACACAGCAGTATTTACCGAATGAGAAAAGGGACTATTCCTTGCCAATGACTGTAACTTACCATTGGTTTGTTATACAGACATTGGTCATTGATTCGTTTCATAGATTCCAGACTACAATTGGAAAAACCAGGAACGCGGGTCCTGTAAACAAATGTTTGATAAAAATCAGTTTAAAAAATAGATGATGTTGTTAAATGATGTTGTTGATGGCGATAAAAGTCTCGAATTTGTTATACAATGTACGTCTTTATTTATTGGGAAAACTCTAAGATTTTTTGACATGTTTGTAGCCGAATAGACCTCTTTACTTTGGATGTAATATTTTTCCCATTTCAGACCACGTGTCATCCCATTAAGAATAATATTCTTTGTTTGAGTTGTATTCATGTATCCTTTTATCTGCAATCATTAAACAAAGAAATGATACTGTAGGGAATGACACATGGTCTGAAATGGAAAAAAACATAAAGTAAAGAATTGCTATTGTGGTTTTATATTCGTATTTTATAATACTTACTTATGTCCACCCATGAAGCATCCTTTTGGTGTTAGGCATTTGCAATATTCTAAGGTATAAGAATTTAACTTCAAAATCAATAATTGCATAGATGAAGTTCCAAAGTACAATTCACGATATTTAGAAAAATTCTGAGAATTATTATTTTCATTTTATGAATTGAACTTTTTACAATGAGGACACTCGAACCGTGAGAACAATTTTGCCACTTTTTGAAAATGCGTACTTTTAATCTTCCCTTGAGTCAATGGACAACTTCGACGGCCATCTTGGATCGCAAAGTATTATGGGGCGTATAGAGGCAAATAAAGTTTTGTTACAGTAAGTCGATTGATAATAACAGCTCACCACAAGAGAATACAACGAAAGGTGATTTAAGACGGCACATCGATTACCTTCACCCATAAAAGAAAGACAAACACACGAAACTCTGTATATTTTCCGTCATGTTGGTTTTGTTTTGCCCCCTGATGGTCGTCGTATCATCGAAGTAGTCCATTGATTGGAAATAAGGTTTATTTTGATCACTTGGTGTATTTGAACTCAATTCTTCATTTTGGAGAATTTGAACTGATGAATAACCTGGAAAATAGGTGTTTACATCCTGTAGGACTTAGATTTAGCTTAACTTAACAAACCTGAATCATGACCGTATCCGAAGTTGTGACCCATTTCATGAGCCAGAGTGACGTATGGCCCAATAACGCTTCCAAAAGACCACTGGAGTAATTTGAATAAAAAACGACAAAGTTACAAAAGAAAGAACTTGATTCAAAATATGTTACACTAGGCAGTCTAATTAAAGGACCCGAACCTATTCAGACGTTTAATGCATAATGCATTTTTTTATTCTTATACAACGCACGTATTTCAAAAGACGTTGTCATCGCCAAAGATGATATGCAATAGGCGAAACACAATAAAAGATAGGTCATTACAAGATCCAAGAATAGCTGGAATGACTTGTGTTTTTGTTTCTTATTCTCGTCAAGAACATGGACCTTAGTGTTGAGACTGATTCTGTCGTCTGTCGTCTGTAGTCGACGACATTATTTCCGTCTCGGAATAACGTATCCCCTATCGCCTTTGGCGATGACAACGTATTTTGAAAAAGCTTCATATTCAGGATATCAGTTAAGGACACAGAACTGTGGTCATGGTTCGATCCACGGACTTCCCGCCATCTACTAGAGTTGTTGGTTGGTTCATTATGCTTCGAAGGTTTTTACATTTTTTCCTTCATTTCCAAAAATCAGCTTTTAACTAAATTCCAATTCTATCTTGAAATGAGGGCCACAGCTTTGACAGCTACTGACTATGTGAAGTGCTAGCCTCGTCAGCATTAATGAAATTCAATATGGCGGCTCTTCCAGCAATAACTTCGTTAAGACGGTTTGCTAAATGACGGTTTGAAGGAAAACGCCTGACGTCGAACTGCAGTTTGAGGTTTCAGTACCTAGCAAGAACGTCTTGCTAAAGGCCATATATATATAGATACTTACTTTGTTAATAGCAGATGATAATCTCTTACACATTGTTCCGACATATGCCATTCCAATAACTCTACCCCATCCATGATTACTAAGAAATTGCCCATTGTCATGAGGTATTTTACCAATTAGCTCTTTTTGTCGATAAGCTTGAAACGTTCCTAATTCTGCACCGCCAGATGTTCGACGTTCAATGCGATCACCATTGGTCCAAATTTCGATGGCTGTCATGACAATCCTGACATTGATGCGTTGGTAAATCTGCAACAGAAACATCCCAAGCAAACTATAAAACTGCCCGGCGTTCTCGGTGTTTTATGTGAGTAGGCCGGTTATTCGTTAGTTTCTCCTGTGCTTCAAGGTCTTTCTCCGGGTTCTACGGTTTTTCGCCCTACTCAAAAAACAATTTCTAGATTCGAATTCGATCTTTCGGGTTTCACCTAGTTGGAGCTTACCTCTGTTGTGATTGTCCCACGCCGTGAAACAACAGGAAAGCTTAATAGATTTAGATTTAGATTTTTGCTTGCAACTTTGTACCGCTTTAACTTAAATATATTTCCAGACAACTGATAATGTTGATGCGTTTGACCAATACAAACCCCTTGTAGTATATTATCCATGCGGTTCTAATTTGGAACTTTCCGGCGGAATTGCTTTTAGGATTCTATAAATTGTAGGTTTACTCACTGCGTCAACTGCGTTGCAAAGAGTGAGAACTTTATCAATCACGGTTTTTGTGTCGTTTTGATACCCTTGATACTAAAATCACGAAAAAAGAAAACATTAATGATATGATATCATTTTCTTCACCGATGCTATCATTTTCCACCTTCACTATCATCATCATCAACATCGACGTCGTCGTTCTCATTATCATTGTCGTTCTCATCATCATCATCATCTCATCATCATCACTGTCGTTCTCATTATCATCAGCATCAGCATCACCATTGCCATCATCGTCATGATTATCACCATCACCACTATTATCATCATCATCATCATCATCATCATTATTATCATTATAACTATTATCATTATCCTCATCATTAAATTATCATTCAGACTTCTGGGTACGAAAGTTAAGTTTAAATCAACAAAAGGGATTGTAACTTCACCGTCATGTTAAGAGAAGACTAAAAGCTCGCGGAGCACCATACTTAAGAAAAAATGGTAAACCATAGAGGTGATTTTTCATGGCTTGGCTGACGTCACATCCGTCCGTCCGTCCGTCCGTCCGTCCGTCCGTCCGTACATACGTACGTCCGTGTACACAACACAGGGATCCCGCTTGATGTCAAAGCAAAACTATTCACAAATGCGGCTCTCAAATGCACAGAAAACAATCGATTTAGGACAAATTATAGACCAAAAACAAGAAGAAAAAAAAAAAAAAACTTTCATTGAGTAATTTTATATTCTTCTACAGATAATTTATTTAATTATTGAATGAAATATAAATTTACACCAAATATTCAACTGTTTATTAAGCTGTTCGAGCAAGTATGATTATAAAAATTAGCTTAAATTTGTGATGTTAAGAGATGTTATTTTATAGACCTAGACTTTCAGTTTTAAAAAAGCTAAAAAATGTTCAAAAACATTTACAAACGCCAATTTACTGACAAGAAATTCATCATTTTGTATTTTGCATTGCCTTTTGCATTATCTTCTATTTTGTCTCAGTTGTTCTTGTCAAGTTTAACTGAATGTAAACTTCGTCTCGTTCTGTAAAAGACGTAATTAAAGTAAGCTTATTTTCTGCTCACCTTAACCAGTTTTCAAGTCTGATTTTTGGTCTTGATTTGCCCTAAATCTCCAGATTTTCGATTTCAATGAAAGACATCCGAGGTAAATTTCACTAAACTTAACATTGTATTGGATTATCTGTAGTTATTTTTCATTTTTTTAAGTAAAAGAGATTGAAAGCCTAAAACTGTCGGCCTTGGAGAACTTTGTCGAAGAATCTTCAAAGAACAAAACTAGCCCCTGGGGATGGTGGTGAGTTGTGTACAAAATTCCCTATGTGGGATAGTATACTCGCGCAAAACTCGCACACAGAAAACAATGTAGTGCATTTCGATTCGATTACACTGCATGGGTTTTATTATGGGAGAAATTATCTTCATCTCGAATAAAAAATAATTGACGATTTTTTCCCCGATCTTATTTTTACCTTTCAGTTTCATTCAAATTGTTCTCCCGGTGACTTCCGTATCGGGAGCTCCGCTTTTAGGCAGTGCCTAAATATATGTTATCTTTATAGCACTTGGTACTTACGATTTCATTGTCCACGACAAAAAGAACCTCGTTGTATCGTGTCTCGTCAGTTGTAAGGTAAGACCGATATTTCTCCTCAATATCCACAACTGAGTGTCTTAACTTTATTTAAAATACAGAAAAACGGAATAAGTATTATACGTAATCAAGAAATCATATCAATTATCTTGAATTTTAAAGAAAAATCATATACTTCTAGATTTGCGATGAAGTTTCGTGTGAGCTGTCAGAGAATGTTCTTTCTTTAGTTTGCACAAAACTGGAAAATATGAATTTTGTTGACTTACGCGTTTGATTGTTGCGCTAAGTTTAGATTCGTCGTCGGATCCTTTATGGAAATGGTCTTCAGAATGCGTCCCTATAAGAAAAGACCACTGAAATAAGAGCTAAAAACAGATCGAGCTAACAGAACACCAGAGAATATTCTCTCGCTGAACACAATAAACCCATGAACCAGTACTAATTAGTTAGTGCTATAATATTATTGAAAAACAAAATAACCAAATATTATCATTAAAATATAAATCGTAAAAACTTACCACAGTTCTTTGCTGCATCAAACTCTTTGTCGTTATTTGCAAGATAGAGCTTGTGTGCTCCGGTAGCCTGGAATAGAATAAATAATCAATATAGGTCATTGCCCTAATCCACTGTTTTCCAATTTCAGTCCACGTATCACTCCCTTTAATATTATTTCTTTGTTTAACGGTTGTACGGTTGTAAATGTTTGCTGTGATGAGTGGAGTTATAAAGGAATTGGGGATTGGCAGAACACTCGAGAAGTCTCCTAACACTTCTCTCGTGTTCTGCCAACCCCCACGTTCTTTATAACTGCACACAGCACGCGCGTGCGTTTTTTATTTCCTCAATTTCAAAGGTTTTCATTTTTCCACTACAAAAATTTAAGCTTTCAAAATAAAGATAATATATAAAGTTTGAAAGACGGAGAAAAAACTAGCCGAGAGGGCTGATCCATAGAACTGTAATTTAAATTTTTCGGCAAATAGGCCAATGTCGAATAAACATGAAAGGAAATACATACAGTATGAATGGCCGTGTTGTATACGATATATACACCTCTTTCAGGAATCGTTGTCGCACCAAAAGCCTCAAGCGACAAGCCAAGACCGCAGACAACGCCAGTACTTTTAGCTGTAATTAGTTCATTCATGGTGCATTTTCATTTATTGACTTCACAAATTGCTCCAAGCAAGGCTGCTTGAGATGATAATTAGTGTAGAGCTATAGCCACTTGCAGGAATAAATCAATTTTAATTAAAAGTACCGACGTTCTCTGCGGCCTTGGCTTGTTACTTGAGGCTCTTGGTGCGACGACGATCTTCGAAATAGGTGTATACTGGAGGCGTAGCCGAGAGTTTGTATATCGCATTGATTGATGGTTTTCACGGCGGCTATGTTGGAGGAACTTAACAAAAGAATTGTCAATGAATTCTTTTGTTATATCCTCCAACATGGCCGCCGTGTCTTTTGTTATCTAATTCTCTTGGGAATGGTTGAAAACCATCAATACAACACGGACACGAATATCGTATATTGCTTAACAAACGTCTAGGTTAGTTCCTTTGTGTTTCACTAACGTTTTCAAGATAAACGTGAGTCTGCCCAAGAAGAAAAGTTAAAGTTATGCAAATGAAAATGATTCTGTATCAAAATTATAAAACTCTTCACGGTCATGATTTATATTGTTTTTTCCTCATGAATTATTAATTTCTTTGTTATCATTTTACCTTCTGGTTGTCATGAGGTTCGATATGAAAAGTGTCCTTTCCATCATCAATGATTCCTCTGCAAATTAAAAAAGAAAAAACACTTAGAATATATTTTTGAAGTAGAGAAATTAAACGAAGTTAAATGTAACCGTCCCGTTTCTTACGAGGGTAGCAATAACAGCCAGTGGTTAACAAACCTGTGGACCAGTTGATTTTTGAAGAGTAAGGAAAATCGGACGGAACCCGAAGAAACCCATAGAAGCACAGGAGAGAACCAACACTGAAACAACTCTACCGGCTCACATACGAATTCGAAACTGAACTCGGCTGAACTCAAACTCCGGTTGCATTGGTAAGAGGCGAGCACTCTCACCGCTAAGCCATCCGTGTTTCCCACCTTTTGATTTGGAAAGTATTTTGTTTCAAAAACCTACAAGGAAATAATCCTTGAGAGCGTATGTCTGTAACGGTCGAGAAACCCAAGACAATTGCGAAAAAACAAAGTTGATTTTATTTCACCAAAAGGACCTTTATAGATAGGTATTTCAGAAAACACGATCAAAAAGTCCAAACGCAATTTTGTTTTTGTGAAATTTCCGAAAGTTTGAAAAATAAATTAAATTATCGATTTTTCCTAATTAATATGAACGAATCGAAAGCCAACTTCAATAAGCACTAGACGGTGTGGGAAGTAACCAATTGAAACCATATTTCGCATGAAGCTAACTTAACATTGTATCTTTAATATGTACTATTTGTTTTTTGTATCAACTATTATATTTTCACTGATATTTAGCCTCACAAAACCCTCTTTATTTTGTGATCAATTGACGATCAAATTTTAGACGAAATTTAGACACCAATATCTCTCTTGCTACCTAACAAATCAAAAAGTGATCTACATCACATTAAAGAACATCCCTTCTAGTGTCTTTAGGCCAAATCGGAGTTTCTATAAATAAAACGCCAACCCGCGAACGAATTTTATTTAGAGGCGGTAAAAATGCCGAAATGCGACTATCTAACTCTTAAGCTCTTTATTAATTCAAAGTTTCAACCAGTTTTTACTAGTTTCAGGCTTCACAGCTTGATACTAAGGACTCTTTTCCCAGAGGAGAGTGGTCAAGGCGCGTGGAGCATTGTGGGTTAAAAGTTATATTAATTGTTAAACTTGGAATGTTAAAAGTCATGAGCGAGAGTCTTGGACTTCAAGTTGCAAAGAAGCCAGAAAGAGCAAAAGCTTCATATCTAACTACTGATTGATGCATTCAGTAAGGGATATTATTACAAATTTAGCTGTACAGACACTAAATTTGTGTTACCTAACCAGAACCAAGCAATACTGAATATTGCAAACTGTTGCATACATGAGTGTATTAACCCTCTAACCTTAGGCTATGTACCAGGGAGTTGTTGGGGGACTCTGATATGTAAAAGGGCGGGTATGTTCGTCGGACATTTTTAAAAAAGACCTCTAAAACGTACCAGAGTCCTGTCCAGTTGGGCGTGGCAACTGATGACTTTTATCCCTGAAAGGTACCTATTTCTACAGAAAATAAATATTCTGAGTCATACAACTGCCAATTCTGACTATCATTATATAATCCAGGTATCTGATTGCCTCAAAAGTCCCCTACTGACTGTCTGGGTAGTCCTTTTAGATTTGTGACACCCTAAGAAATACTAAATTGAAGATCTGGAACGCTGAAAGGTGTAGCGAGCATCTGAGGAACGCTTAAAATTGTATGCTTGTGCCATGAAATTAAATGATTATTAGCGTTAAGGCGAATCTTGAGGTTTTGAAATTTCTCTAAAATGATAATTAACTTTGCGGTAGTTTATTCCATGGTCTGTTCTGTTCAGAAATATATCGAGTGTTCTTTTAACACGATGCATCAAATTTACCACAAATATGAAAGAGAGTTACGAAGACATGAATTGTATAAAGCCCTAGCTAACGGTAAGTAGGTCAAGGTTGTGTCTTATTCTGAGCATAGTTAATATTATTTTAGAGGGAGATGACTATAGCTATGGTCATTGAGCGAGTCAGTTTGATAATGAATCGGCCACTGATATGCAATACACCCCAACTTTTACGGGAAAAAATCTCAAGTAAACATAACTATATTTGTTTCGGGATTTAATATGTATACATCGACATAAAAATTACAAGATTTAAAGCATGAAATGTTGAATAAAATAGTTGATAAAAAAAACAAATAGTACATATTAAAGCTACAATGTTAAGTTAGCTTCATGCAAAATATGGTTTCAATTGGTTAGACTACTTCCCACGCCGTCTAGTGCTTTAAAAATTATTTGCTCACCTAAGGCCATTACAGGTGTTTAAAACGACAGTAGAATCAGGGACGCCATGAATAGATCCTTGGTAGTGACAGTTATCCGGTGAGACCTATAGAATATCAAGAAAATTTTCAAGAAATCAACGGCATTTGATTAGCTGTTTAATATAAGGTTTAGGAAGGAAACGAGGAGACTAAATATATCTGCAATTCTATCAATTTCAAAAACGACTCATAAATAATTCATACGATTTTGAGTACAATTAAAGCAGGGGTGAAGCAATTTCTCGGTCATACGGGGAGACAATGTATCATTTTCCACCTATACTTTTTGGGCCCCTCATTTGCTACGCCATTGAATTGAAAGCTCATACTACGTCATGACGTGCATGGACGAAGAATATGACCATCATCAAGTGATGATGTCGGTTCTAATCTGATAAATGCTGTGTTTTCAAGACCTGTTCTAAGCAATTTTTCATAGTTATCTATGAATATCACTTACCGCGTGAAGTACCTCGGAGTTGTCAGCCAGAAACCTACGAACCGTCACCGTTTTTGGAGCCAATTCACTAAAATGAATCGAGAAACATTTTGTATTGCATATTGTATTGCATATTTGTAACACGTATATTAAATAGAATATATGAATGCATGCTCCACCTAGACTATCATCATCATTATAAAACTAAACCTACAAGATTTTCCGATCATTTACACGAAATATTGCCCATCTAATCAGACAAAAAATCGTCGTCTCAACTCACTTGTTACGTTTAGTGTCTAGAACCCAATTGTTAACGTTGAAACTTGCCGAAGCTTCATGATCACCCTGGAAACAAACACATAGACAGCTAAAATGTTAGTACGGCAAAAATTAATGAATGGCAAATATGGCGATTTCGAGCGGAGTGAGGGGGGTACTAAAAATGGTGAAGACCATTTATGAGTAGACCTCTTTAGCTTGGGCGTAATGTTTTATCATTTTAGACCACGTGTCATTCTCTTGAGAATAACCTTGCATCGAAGAATGGACTGAAGGAGAAAGAACAGGCTTGCATGGAAAAACTCGATTATGATAAAAAAATTTTTTTTTTATTAAGAAAAGTAACTCTAGAACAGGAGTTAATAATATAAACTAACTCTAATAATTTACTTTTTATTTTAATATATTAAAAGTAATTAATTTGTTTCGTTTAGAAATTCCCTTAATTAACCAAGCATTAAGCTTGCCGACTAAATCGAAACAAAGGAGCTAGCAAAGGAAAACATTTTGTTGAAAAAAAGAATCATTGGATTAGGAAACGGTCTTTTATCTTCTCTCTTTTTTTCTGTCCTTGTAGTTTTCTCTCTTTCTTCTTCTTTTACTTTGAATTCTTGAGTAATGTTTGTCACCGATATTAAAACATATTTGTATATCTACAAGGCTGAAATAACTTTGAGAAGTATAATAGTATTGTAATGGTAATAGAGAAACTTTAAACATATATGTAGTATATTCTTTAGTAATTGTAAAATAAAGAATAAAGGACAAAAAGAAAACGAACTTTAAAAACTTGATATTAAGAATGAAGAATTTCAGTGTTAGCGTTAATGGTTTTAAGACAAGCATAACATAAGATTGAGAAAAAAGGAAGTGGAGAAAATAAAGGATGTTGTATTCGGACGTATTTGGGTGTGTATGTTTTAGAGTAGTCAGTGAGCTGTAACTCCTTTCGTCCTTATCATTAAGTATATTATATCCTAAAGAGCTGCTTACTTCGATAGCTGTTTTTAGATCTCTTTTGCTACGATGACGATCCAAACGCTTAGGATAAGTAATTCGTAGTTCTTTGTGTCTTATTGCTATCAAAGGCCAGAAAAAAAGACCAATTAAAATACTGATATAAATAAATGACTCTCTTAATTGTTTTTTATGGAGTTTTTGACTCTAGAATTATTAGTGCCTCGTGTTTATAACATTTTGTGGACTTCCAGGAGGTATACTAGGGAGGTGAGAGTTTTAGAAAAAGGGCGTGTGAGTTAGGTTAATGTAACAGGTTACCTTGAATCTCCACAAACGACAAGAAAGGAAGGAAGGCGAGGAAAGGAGACCTCATCTTCATCGATCTGAAAATTTTAGTAAAAGTTTTACAAAGTGACTCATTTTAACAAACGTTTAGTAGCGTTAAAGCAAGAGCGTGCTAACATAGCTAGCTTACCTTCTTTCTGGTTACTGTTTGGGTATGCTGTATGAGGCGTACAGCGTTATAACAGCCCTTTTTATAAGCCTTTTCAAAACAATTTAAATGGAGTATCAATTTTGTTTACTTTTGCGTCTTTTAAAGAAAATAAGGTATTCATTAGGACTATGCTATTTTAACCTTGTTTCTAGGGATATGTTAGTGTAGCCTAAGGATCCTTAATGTTCGTTTTGTTGGACTCAAACAATGTAGCAATCGCGATAGAAAAAACCCCAACATTTTCATGTCACTTAAAGTGAAAACTTTCATTGAAATGTAAAAAATCCGCTGGAAAAGAATGTTGAGTTTCAAAATCGCTATACTTTTCAAGTTTAGTGTAGTTTTAAGTTTCCGTGATTTTCAATTCTCATTAACATAAGTAAGTGTTTTATATTGCAGTGTAGGTTTTGTCTGACGATAGGATTTTCAAGGAGTTAGGGATTTATTTTAATTAGGCCTTTCTTTCTCGTGTCACTCAATAAAACTAAATGAATAAACTATTTACATAATAGTGTTACACATTTAATACAATACAAGTGGTCCACCAATCTTTTATACATTTCGAGGGGTGTTACATGTCGTGCAGGCAAATTTGGTTTCCTTATTTTCAAAAGCAAATTTAGATTTCTTGATGAACAAATTGTTTTCTTGATTCAAATAAAACACGCAATTCTAAATTATGACTTACACCTATTGCAGAATTGATAAAAATAAAAAATAAAAAATAAATTATAAATATTTTTTCAAATTTCGAGCCTAAAGTCTAAAGTCTAAAGTCTAAAGTCTAAAATCTAAAGTCTAAAGTCTAAAGTTTTGGCCTTCCATCTTATCTCATTGATCGTCTCCACAGTGTACAGAACACAGCCGCGAGACATGTCGTGCAGGCAAATTTGGTTTCTTTATTTTCGAAAGCAAATTTAGATTTCTTGATGAACAAATTGTTTTCTTGATTCAATTAAAACACGCAATTCTAAATTATGACTTACACCTATCATGAAGAAGAATTAAAGTTTTCATAGTAGATTTTATTGATGATATTCTTATTTGCACTTTATTTGATAAAAATAAAGTTCTATTCACAAAGGAAAACATCAAAGCCTCTCTCGTTCAAAAAATGCGTGTCTCAAAAACATTGAACTGTTTATTATTTAACTGTTATGAAGAATATTCCCTGTCTTTTTTTAAATGAATATAAAAGGGCGAGAATGTCTCTGTACGTTGATATAAACACGCTGGGAGCTGTAGAGCACGAAGGAAGCAAGCAAAGGAGCACTATAGGCGTAGCGGAGCGAAGTGCTTCTCTTGCTCGCTTTTCGAGTGATCTACTACAGCTCCCAGAGTGTTAACATTACAGTACAGAGACACTTGTATGATTTCGATAGGTGTTCCGTGTCGTGCGGCAAATTTCTTTTTTTTTTTCAAAAGCAAATTTAGATTTCGTGGTACCCAATTGTTTTCCTGTTACAATTCTTAATTACGCAATTCTTAATTATGACTTCATGTTTAAATAATATAGCGACTAACAAGTGCGAACAATGACGACCTTTTTTGAGATAATCTTGGAAAAAATTATAGTTGTCATAGTAGGTATTACAGATAATATATTTTTTTATTTGACTTTCACTACCTTCACGATAAAAAACACCTCTGAAAAATGTTTATTTGCACTTTATTAAAAAAGGGTCATCGTCGCTGTGACAACGACTCTCTTTTAATAAAGCGCAAGTAAGATTTTTTGATGTTTTTATCATGCGGTGCAATAGATGGCTCGCATTTAAAGAGGCACTTGGAAGAAAACGCCCCAATTTTTGAAAGTCCAAATGATCAAAGTATTTGAGGATAATATGACTCAATTATAACTATGTAAACATGATTAGTGAAAATTTTAGCCTGGAAGCCACTTGAAGATGAGAAATTTTGATTCAAAAACGAAAAGAACAATAGGGTTGAGTAAATGACGTAATTTACTCACAATTTAGCCATGAATGAAATTGTTCATTTTTACCCCCACTTTTTACTGTGAAGAAAATATGATGCTTGGCTACTCATATAGATAAGTTTAAGGTGGAACCAAACTAATTCAGAAGCGAATTTTGGACGACAATTTTATTCCCCCTCCCTTCGCAAAACTATTACTGTTAATTTAACTATATTTTTCATATAATGTACTTGGATTATCCTAGATTCTAACATGTGTATTTTATTTCAAGATTTTTTAGATGTTTAGCTTATTACGTCCAAAAATCAAACAGCTGCTATTTTTAGTTTTTGGCTTTTTTCTCCTCATCCTAAGGTACTGATTTTTCCTGAAATTTTCAGAATCTTATCATCTAGTACTATCGCAGCCTGTGCATAAATTTGGATGAAAAGTCTTGGGCAGAAAAAAAGTTATGACGCCGTCTTGAAAATTCAATCCAAAATTTTAAGCATATAAGACATCGCGCTGGAGGAACATTAACATTGAATGGATTGCCTTGAAGTTTTCACATGTCTATTTGCGTTTCCGTTGCATTAGCACCAAAGCAGCGCAACCAGGAGGGCAAGCAACGAACTGGCCATAAGGTAGTGTTTATTGCTCTGCCCACCGAATCACGCCCAACAGGAGTTGTTGCAAGGGGTCAATGGTTAATAATAATAATGTGTATATTAAGTAGTGTTTAAAAAACGAGTAGGAGTGTTTTATCAGGTATAACAGCACGAGGCGTAGCCGACTGCTTTTATACCTGATAAAACACGATCTACGAGTTTTTTGAACTACTAAGACTTCCAAATAGAGCATAAAACTTCAAACCAGAGACATTCTTAGATGCAGCTTAATTTATTGAATCCAGTTTGTCAGATTAATCCCCAATCTGCACTAATTTATACTATGATAGTTATACAATGAATGGTATGCGAGGAACCGTTTTTTTTCTTTATGGCGGTAGTGCTGAAAGAAAAGAAAAGTACATCAGTTCGATTGCCCAATTCAATATTTGTAGGTTTGTTCGTCTGTTCTTTACTCTAGTTTGCTCGTTTGTCCATATTTTCGTTCATTGCATTACTTTTGTTTCCCGGGGGGGATTTGTTGGTAATTCGTTCCATTGGTTCCTTATCTGACACCGTAGTTTAGAAAAGATTTTGGTCAACAACTTTTAAACCCTTTCAAATAAAATTTTCTTCAAATCTTTTGCATGAACCGAAGTTCTAAATATTTGCCTTTTACGTAAAGACGGCCGTAGTACAGTGTATTAAAACCTAAATGTTTGCAGTTTTGTGGCCGCATTTTATGTATGACAGTAAGAGTAGATTACTTACGAAGCTTGAAGAAATCCAACGAAAGTCTCGCCTTGTTGCATCCAGAGTAGTATATGAGGTACCTGTTTTCATCTGGCCATCCACCCAGTGGATGAACACAGTAATTGTTCTTCTTGTTTTGGAGAGATTTACTGGATAACCTGAATGAACGACAAAAAGGTTTATAAAATTCGTGAACAATTCTCTACTTTCAATCCCCATAATACTTTGCGTCTTTGGGGGGTAACCAGAGGGTAAAAACCCACCTATCTTGCTGAAGGCTGTTCAGACAATGTTGACAATACCTTGTTTAGTATCCAAAAATAAAATGAAGAAGTTGAAAAACAGAAAAAGATAGAAGCTTGAAGACGTTTAAGGTCAATTTTAAGCATTTTTTCGTAAGTCAATATATTTTCTGTAAGACCAACACTCTTGATGATCTGTACACGCAAAAACAACTTGGAATAAACTGATAATCAGTATTGTACAGATAAAAGCATGTATAGTATAAATTCAATTGAGAAACCTTTCAATTTGGGACAGTTTTTTGATTGGTTACCCCCCAAAGACGCAAGACATTATGCGGATGTGAAAGTAGAGAATAAAGAATTACTGAAAGTTAATGAGTGTGGTGTCACAGCAGGAAATATACCAAAACTTTTCTGGGGCAGTAAAATATCCCGTATAAAACATCATTGCCTTACTCAGGGTTTATAGAAAGGTTATGGCAATTCTGTTTCTCATAATAATCAGTGTTTCAATTTACAAATGATGACAAATAAACTCAAATTCCTATAATGACATCACACTCATTTGCGATGGCACTTTAACTATATCTATATCTTAATAACATCTCATAATCTTATATAAATCTTTTATCTACTTATCATTAACGTAACTTTTGTAGTATACCGTGGAAAATTCTCACGGTTTAGAATATATCAGGGTAAACCTGAAACACGTAAAGTTGATGAAGTAAATGAAGACTTAGGGACAGAGCAGACGACTAATGAAAACCAGTTCACTCGATACTTCTCGTTTGCGAGTGTTCACAAATTGGTGAAGGATCGGGTACAACTTCACAGAAGCTCTTTTTTTCGGTTTGAAAGAATAGAACGCAAGACAAAAATTTTTAGCTTTTGAAAACAATCTTCCAAAAGTGCCAGTTTTTACCATTAACTGCTATTATCAGAAAAGTGGGCTCACATAAACGAATTGCTAAATATTTATTAGAAACAAAGGTGTTAGTAGTATTTCAGTGCATATTTAATGTATAGGGATTCACTTGCCTTCTGTGCATAGAGACATCCTGAGGACACGAGTCTTTCAGAAGCAGTTTCCTGTTGTAATTAACCGAGTTCCCTGAAACGAAAGCATGTGAAAGACCATAGCCTACCTCGGTGGTTTGAAACGCCTCTGAACAAACGTTTTCCTTTCTGTGGTATTTGTTAGAGGACTAATTTTTCAAATAACCAACTAGTCCTTTTGGTGGTATTTGTTAGAGGACCAAGTCCTTTTGGTGGTATTTGTTAGATGACCAAGTCCTTTTGGTGGTATTTGTAAGAGGACCAAGTCCTACTGGTGGTATTAGTTAGAGGACCAAGTCCTTTTGGTGGTATTTGTAAGAGGACCAAGTCCTACTGGTGGTATTAGTTAGAGGACCAAGTCCTTTTGGTGGTATTAGTTAGAGGACCAAGTCCTTTTGGTGGTATTTGTTAGAGGAACAAGTCCTTTTGGTGGTATTTGTAAGAGGACCAAGTCCATTTGTTGGTATTAGTTAGAGGACCAAGTCCTTTTGGTGGTATTTGTAAGAGGACCAAGTCCTTTTGTTGGTGTTAGTTAGAGAACCAAGTCCTTTTGGTGGTATTTGTTAGAGGACCAAGTGCTTTTGGTGGTATTTGTTAGAGGACCAAGTCCTTTTGGTGATATTTGTTAGAGGACCAAGTCCTTTTTGGTCGTATTTGTTAGAGGACGAAGTTTTCTTGGTGGTATTTGTTAGAGGACGAATGGGATCGTTACTTCTTTTTATATTAAAGTTCGCCATTGCCCACAATGTTGATCAATGATGTGGCTCTGCTCGTAAGTAACTAAATATTTTGTATTATTAACCTGACAGGCCATACACGACTATATGTTCTCGGGAGAAATCATTCAGAACTCATTGGAAGGTGCCATCTCCAATATCACAGAATGGCTGGTCTTCAGCTAAAATATAAATCGTACACGGAAAAACACTGTGGAAAGGGGGAATGAGAGAGATAGGGATGGAAAACGCCAAACGAAGTGCATACCGAGTTCAGAAGCCTAATGTATCACCTGACACGATCTAAACAATTGAAGGTAAAGAATTAATCGTGGATTGTCTTTGTTGTTTGTTTGTTTGTATGTATGTATGTGTGTATATAGGATGGTTTAAGAGAGCTATTAAGCATGACGGTCTTACCATCAGGACAGACGATTTTGCCACTGCATTTATGATAAATCATGCCATCCGCGTCAAAAACGAAGTTCATGTAATCGGCAGAACAATTCGCATCGGCTCTTCTAAATACTAGGGCGTGGCTCCACGTGGTTGTGTTTTCTTTAGGGTCGCAGTCACCGCTCTTGGGCTGAACGCAATATCCACCGTAGCTCCGAATAGGACTTTCTATGAAGAGTAAAGGAATACACAAATAAACGAGGACTAGATGTGAATTATCGAAGAAAAATACCTAACATCTAGATTTTAGTAAAAATAATATGCATCTCAGTTGAATAATTATGAAGAAGTGTATATAACAATGCAAGAAATCTGGTTATTCGGTTTTCCCTTGCCTAAAAATCTCAGACAAGTTCAATTCGAGCTGTGAGTTAGTCATACCCTTATTTTGATTAGTAGAGAGGTTGTTTCAAGGTATTGATAAATTCGAAGAAAATTACCTGGGCACGTGTAACAAGGTTTTTCCTCCACTGTCTTCTTCGATGCACTGCACTGAAGACCTCCGCATCTGGGTTCGGGGTTGGTACAAGTCCTACGGCGAACTTGTTTGCCATCTGCACAAAGTTTGTCACATTTCTCCCAAGCTCCCCATTCGGAAAGGCCACCATCAACTATAACAAAAGTATAAATTTCATACTCTATTAATTGTTGGACGTATTAGTCTTATGTTTTATGGGAATAATTGGGCCCAACCGTATTTCTTTTTTCGTAGCTACTATGTCATCGTCTTGTAAGTAAGTAAGTGGACATACTTTCAGATAATACAGTATCGACGTGTTATCGATCGAAACGTTCGACGTAGAAATTTCTCAAAAAAAACAACAACAACAAAAAAAACAAAAAACAAAAACAAAAAAACAAAAACAAAAAAAAATCAAACATGTGCACAAATGTGCTCAAATTTCTCCTCGACGAACAGAACTAATAAAGGTGCGTGCTGGCATTAATTGTCACCTTCCTAATTATATCCCAATCAATGAATTGACTCACATAAATTTATTAATCTCGTTGGTTCATGATAAATAATGATGGTTCTAATGTAAATATTATTAATGATGATCTAAATACTAAAATCGTTTTTCCATTTCCTAAAAAAATGTATAACAAATTTTAACGAACCCGATGAAGAAAATGAAATTCATTTTCTGATGAAAGAACAAAAGGCGTATTAACACAAACGAAATATCAACATTACCAGGCTGTCTGTCCAAGTCACAGTCATCTTCATTAACCCAATACCAAATGACCCCAGGATTCATCATGCCTCCGTCACGTATCCACTCTGCTGGGTGTCTATCCGTGTCACCCCAAATAATGGATCCAGCTGGGTAATAGGTGGTGCTGCTAGAAGTTGTCAGAAGGGCCTTGTTGGATTGCCCGTTGGCATCAAACCATGGCATCCTATTCTGCACTGTTCTCCACCAGGATAATGTCCATGCATCGAATTTCTGAAGTAGGGTTACTTGTGTTTGTGAAGTAGAGGTGAACATAAAGCTGTTGACGAGTGGAAATTAGTAAACATACTCGCTTTTATGTAAAAGACAATTACACATTTTGGGGATCTATTGCGCACTCTCACTGGTTGTTTGGAGGTCACGTCGAAGTAATTGAAATTAAAATAACTGACTGAATAGCAGTTTTTTAAATTATTGTCCGCACAGAAAACCATTTCAAAAACAGCTACTAGGTTATGTTCATGGTTCCATCAAATAACGGCATTTTAAGGAAAAAACAATCAGTCAAAGAAATAAAAAGCCAAAGAATATGTCGATAGAAAGGATATAGTTTGCCCACCTGTAGTCACGTGGTGCACTCCACACTCCTCCCCAGTGTCCGCGCTGGTTTGCATCCAATTTGTACTTGAATGTGGTGTTATGTCCCAAGTTTTTGATCAGGTCTGCGTACTTTAGGATTGAGTAATCATCTGAGGTTGATGGTCGGTATACGTTTCTGCATAAAGAAGTGACTTTTCAATAAAAACAAACAAACAAAAACCAAAACGACATACAAAAACCCAGGGGCACTTGCATGAAAATTGGAAATGATTTGAACCTTGTTTAAACTTAACTACATGGCCCCATTAGATGTCAATTTTCTTCACATCCAAAAGTGGCGGATAAAAATTATCAATTATTGTAGCATCTCTCTCTGGCTTCTACCCTTCTGCTTTCATGTAAATCAATTTAATAATCTACCAAAATATTTTCGGTCAGTTTGGCCAGTGTAGGGAGGATATGGACAATCCCAAAACAGCAGAGAATACATCTATAATTAAACTCGAAAGTATAAGAGAGTTGTGAATAAATGTTGTGTTCCAGAAATGCACTTTGTCGAGTAAGAAATTCTAGTGTAGCTCACCTGGCTGGTACTTGGTCACGTGTCCAGCTGTTATGGCGACTTGTAACCACCAAAGTAAATGCACCAAGATCTGACGTCATGTCACAGAATACAGGAAAGTACGTGGAGTCGTTGACAAGACGTATCATGTAATAATCATCTTCATACTTTCTTGACAATCTCGTGCCATGGACCTTGATATCATTGCAAGAACGTCTAGGGAAGAAAGGTGCATTATTAGATTATCACTGTAAGTATGTGCATCAGTGATGCCCTTTTCATGAGCCAAATTACTTTCTGTATTTAACAAATATACATCAGTTTTTTATGTGTCTGTCCTCTTATTGACGATAAATTGCGTCATCACATTGTCAAAGTAGTGTGGATCCACGAGGCGTAGCCGAAAGAGCGCGCGCTCGTTGACGTCAACTTTATCTGTGTGTCCTCTTATTGATGATAAAAAATAACCAATCAGCGCGCGAGAAATTTGTAAGTTATTGTAAAATTTTGAATTGAAAAAAGGTTCCTTCTCCAAAAGAAACTTTAAAACAAAGTATCAAGATGATTTTTTGCTGTGTTGCCTTTATTCTTCTCGCAAATAACACAATTACAGAAGTGACAACGATAGCGAGACAGGAAACAAAAAGCAGCAATAACTCACTTCTTTCAAAGAGAACAATTTCTTCAGCATCTAGCACCTTGTTCCTTCTCTTAGCGATTGTCATTATATGACTATGCTCTTGGATAACAACAAAAAACAACGACGACAACAACAAATACTTCAAAAGCATCAATAACCGGCACACTATCTAATGAGATTTACGACTCCATGGTGAACGGTGGAACCCCTAACACTTCTTACAACCCATCGCACTTGATTAATGAACGCTTTTCTTTTAACTAATCCACTCTTTTGTCTTTTGAATGTTTCTTTCATTCCCTTGCCCACCTTGTTCTCATTGGTTTCTTTTGTCGTGTTCTTAGTATATAATCACTCCTTTCTACCACCTCCTTCTCTTTTACTCCGACGAAGGACTAGCGTTCGTTTTTCATCTTTTCACGGTGTCAAATTTACCCTTTTATCATTACCATTGCACTTGATAAGGCAGCCGATAGATAGAATTAGAAATAAAAAAACGTATTCATTATTAGGCAACCATACCTTGTTCCTTCCCTCATCCAATATCTGACAACTCCAGGGTTTGGCTTTACGTCTGGTAAATATGATGGTGATTCTGCTGATCCATCGGCGTAAATAATGGACCCAGATGGGTCATTTGCAATTGAGCCTGAACTCAAGAAGATGTTGGCTGACAGCGCGAGTCTTGGCATTCGTCTCACTAGATTTGTATTTTTGTCAATGCCATTGAAATTCTCGACCATTTTAACATTTGTTTGCTTGTCACAAGTTGAGATAAATGTGTACTCCCTTGGTGCAACGAAGATGCCACCATACTGGCTGGAGCCATCAGCTTCGATACGATACTGAAAGGAATCCTTAGAAAAAAATAAAAATGATTAGTTCGTGGTCTCATTTTCATCACGAAGCTGGGGAACGTTATGACACAGCTAGAGTATTATGCGCGCTCTGACTGGCTAATCTGCAACGTATGTGAGGGTGCCGTAACTTGAGTACTGCACTATGACGTGATTGAAAAGCGCACACTATGTATTAAATATTTTCTTAGAATGAAAGTAGAAAAATATTTCAATGATCAAAGAGGTTCTTTGGATTTACTATGTTTTAATGTTATAACTTGAAAAAACCTCTGGGCTGATCAAAAACGGGGTACGGCTAACTCACAGATCGAACTCTGAAACAACGTCTGGGCTGATCAAAGCCATTGTACGCTTAACTCATCGATGACACTGAATTTTAGCAAAAAAAATGGACAGCAAGCAGCACGTATACATTGAGCTATGGATTCACTTGGTTGACTTTTAGGGGTCTGCGTGGCATTCCTTACAGGCCGCTAAGAAGTACGACTTACTTGAGAGACATCGAAATCCTTGATGGCATCTGCAAACTCAAGGATAGAGTAATCAGCGTCTAGTGACGGTTGGTTGGAATTTCTGTTTTTCACATTGTCCACTGACCATCCTGTGTGTGTTTTACTCGTTACTAGTAATGTCCATCCACCACCTTGACTTGTCAGGTCACAGTAGGTCTTCACTTCTTTCTTACCAGGAGGCTTGATTGAGTAAACTCCATCTAATGAAAAGTTAATTAGTTTATAGTCATAACCGCTTTTTAATCAACACCACCAAATTTTATATTGATGCCTTGAAAGAACCTCAAAGCGGATCAAGTCAGGGCGAATTAGGTTTTGCGGATGGAGGAAAAGAGGAGATACGGAGAAAGACCGTTGAAACTCTACTTGCATGCGATCTCGAGACCAGGATGTATTGTCGAACTTAAGACCCAAGAGGCGAGAGGCGAGAGGCCAATGATTCCTCGAAATCAAATAAACGAGCACTTTGAGGTTTATTATGATTTCGGGCAATAGACCTCTTTAGCTAGAGAAAGAAACTATACTCAAGAGAATGGCACGTGGTTTGAAATGCACAAAACATTACGCCCGAAGAGGTCTATTTGCCATTAGATGACATTGTTCTTCCAATTATTACCTTTTTGCGGAGTCGTTTGTAGACCTCTCATCTGTACTTCCATACAAGATCTTGGTAACTCCCATGGTCCTTCACGCACCCAGTACCAAATATATTCGGGCTGTTGTTCCATCAAATGTCCCCTGATCCATGGTGCAGGATGGTAGTTTTTTTCATTCCCTAGTAAAAAAAAAATGGCCAAATCTTATGCACTTTTTCTACTGTGAGAGAGCTTTCGCTCTTAGTCGTAACAAAATCGTGCATTACACGAAGTACAAAATCTCTCTACAATGGCAATAATGAAAATTTGTTGCGCGCGGTGTGATAATACGAGTAAAATTTGCTCTGCAACTTGAAATGCAACATTGTTGATGCGTGACAAGTTGCACGATATTGTCCGTATTATCGCACCTTGAAAGAAGGGCTTTCTCGGCTTTTTAGGAACAACAATTCTTTTTAAGGAAGATATTTCCGAAAGCAGTTATGTTAGGTGTACATACCCGTTATTGTACCCCACCAATTCGAATTAGCATCCGCAGATGTAGTCAGCTTTGCTCCTGAGATCCAAGGCATTCGTTTCTCTATTCCATTATTGGCATAATTCCAGTTATCAAATTTCTTTATCAGTTGGACATTTGTTTGTCCATTAGTAGCTGCCGTGAAGGTGTAGGATCGATCAGCTTCCCATATTCCACCCCATCGTCCTAAAAGATTCAAAAACAACTCAGTTAATGACTTGACCATTTATGTTCATATAATAAACCATTTTAGGGCAAAATGTCAGATCATAGGTAATTTTCTTGAGAATATGTATATATTTATACTTCGCTTGTCATGTACAAAAATTTCAATGCAAGGCTTTAATAGATAATTACTGAGGCACGCAGCATTCGTAGATATAATGCAGGCAGCTGAAGGCGTAGCCCGAAGCTGCCTGCATTATACCTACGAATGCTGCGTGCCTCAGTAATTATCTAGTATAACTGTTGTTCTTATCAAAATCCAATTGTTTTCTTTCTAGCTTGTTTATCATAGAAACAAAGCCAATAATGAATGAACTAAATATGTCTGATTTTCCTCTATGCATTCGTTGGGATAATGCAGACTGAAAACAATGGATTTTGATAAGATCAGTAATTATTCGTGCATAATGCTCAATGATTTGTGAAAGAAGAAAAGAATAAATTTAAATTTGCACGTAGCCTCGTACTATAAAAACTTTGTGTGTGTCAAGCGAGGCACAATTGTAATTGTTGCTTGTAATTCACATCATCACACAATTGTCGAAATTTCTATATAGCAAATCCTTCATCGTCTCATGTATACTAGCTCTGACTATATTCTGGCCAATCACAGGACATGATTCTTTATATATTTTAAACATATTTTAGGCCCGATCCATACGTCGCGCATTTCATGTGCCGAACCTAATAGTATCTATTTGGCACATGAAAGGCTCGACGTATGAATCAATTAAGTTCGGCACGACTGGATTAGGTTCGACACGGTACTGAGCTCTACCACGCCAGTCGAGCTGCACGGCAAAAGTTCAACACTGATTCAAACGTCGAGCTCCTGTTGTGCCGAATCAAATGCATACATTAAAAATAGGTGAGCCCCGACCTAAAAAGCAGCGGTATTTGGTAATGAGTATGTGCGATACGGTTTTTTTTAAAATCTTCTGTTGGTGTACTGAGTCCAAACCGTCTCCCACCACCCGGCATTTCTTGAGAGGTGGCGACACGATCTCGCAACGATCCCCGAAGTGTAAACACCATTTTGTAAGGAAAGAAGCAACAGCATTACAGCGAAACTAGCTATATGTCTCCTTCTGCTAACAAGTAACAGCATAGACTGCATGATATTTTGCCTTCTTGCCCTTGCATATCGAATAGCACGGAGAAAAAGTAGTCTTTTTGATCGTCCGCCATGTTTGTTTTGATTTGAATTGTTTCAATTTACCGTAATTCCGCTGACTGATTTTACTGCTTACTCATGCTCAGAGTATTTGGCTCAACACATTAGGTGCGACGTATGAATCAGAAGAGATGATGCAACTAACCTCTGCTTTGCGCTTCTAAGCGATACTCAAATTTTGAACCAACGACATTTAAATTGTTCTTGATATCATCAGCATAGTTTAGGATTGAATAATCGCTTGTCAAAGATGGAGAATCTTGGTTCCTTAGTCTCACATTTTGGGACGTCCAACTATTGGTGTGGCTTGTGACCAATAGCGTCCATCCACCACCATCACGTGACATGTCACAGTAGGTTTTGATTGGATCTTTATCAACGCCATAGGGGTAAATCGCGTATACTCCGTCAGGAATATACTTGTTTTCTGTCGTTGCAATTTTCTGGAGTTGACGACAAGAATGAGCACCTGAAACAGTTTGAAAACTCTTTGTTAACAAGTTGGTTCTTCTTTAATTATGTGGAAAATACGATAGCCTTTTTGAAAGAAAAGAATTATTCTCTTTCCATGAAGTGTAGGACTTCCTAGGACGTCTCTACTGCTACGAAAAGCTAACGCCCAAAATGTCAGTTATGAGTATGCCGTTTCTCTGTTGCTCAGGGTTAGCCTCGATTTTGTGTAGAATATTCATGTGTTCGAGTGAAACTCCGTGGAATTTCAAAGTGTTTGTATTGTTGTGCGTTTTTTAATTCTCCGATGGTATTTGTAAATATTTAGACACTGGTTAGAGACTAACCCTGAGTAAATAGTCTGTAATCAAGGAACACAGCGGTAATTTGGAACTCGCAAATGATCTATTCTCATAAGGCTAACTTTGGAAATTGAACTTATGAGAGAAACTAGTGATATAACAAGGACTAATTGAAGGGAAAAAGTAGCAAGAACTTACGTGGACAAGCATCCGTGTTGCAATCACGCTGTTGCTGTCTTTCTCCTTGACAATCTTTGCCGCCGTGCGTTGGGAATGGATTATTACAGAATCGATGTCGATTTTGTGTGCCTCCGTTACACCCTGCAGTGCACGTGGACCAAGCAGACCACGCGCCATACCCACCATCACGTGGTATCAGAGCTTTTCAGAGGAAAAAAATGAAGTGAAATCAGATTTAAGAGAGCATTTTGGAAATTTTAAATTCCAAAGTTTGATTAGCGCAATTTAAATTTGATTTTAAGAGGCGTCTTTTAATGTTTATTTTATTCCTTCAGTTTATTAGGTTCACATTGATATATTCCGTTACCATTGACGCATGCTGAAGCGGGATCATATCCAGCATCACAATGACATACGCCTGTGTTTGTACACACCTATGAAGTAAAAAAAACTCGGTAAGTTCTTATATTTCATTCTTAGTGTAGAATAGATTTACATTTTTCGAATACTTACTCCTTGCCCATTACACTCTTTGCCATTGGTCGTGGGGCAAGCTTTAATGTTCAGCTCTGCGAACGACTTGCACTCGTAGTTGCTACACATCTACAAAATAAAATGATACTTAGTGACGAAAAAAAAGTCTAAAAGTCTCTTAGAGGTAGAGAGCCGCATGCTTTACTTGGCCTATCCATTGACTTACTAGCAACCTTCTGATATAGACCCCTTGCATGTGACGTCAAAACAGCTCAATTTGGAGTACGAAACCAAAATATTTCATTCTGAAGAGAATTGGAAACCTATTGTTATGTCCTTCAAATTGATCAGTATTCCGACGTGCTTCAAGGGGTCTATTCCTGGTTTTCAATCACTCCCAAGAGAATGTAATTACAAAAGACACGGCGGCCATGTTGGATGATATAACAAAAGAGACTAATGACGAATCTCTTGTTGAATTCATCCAACATGGCGGCCGTGAAAACCATTAATACAGGGTTTTCTTGTCCTTACATTTTTATTACAAGCTATTTTTAGAAGGCTAAATGTTTGTAAATCATTTGTACCTTTTGGTCGCCGCACTTCGTACCATCGTTGACCATACCAAGACCAAGGAAGTCAGAGTTAGTTTTAAGAACAGCCGCACTGGAAAAATCAAAGTCAAGCTTAAAGCTTTACTCTTGACATTAATTGGTACAATAGGATTTTTTATGTACTTGCGTGACAAACTAGAGTAACGCCAATGCTTTGTAGTACCTGCATTGAGTAGAGGCATCAAGCGTGAACTTTTGGTACGTTTTTCCGTAGTCTACTACAGGGCTGTTTCTGCTTGACAAACACTGTATCTGACCACAGTGAACATCGCTGGGAAAAAAATAGTAAGATATTTTGCAGTAAAGTTTACCAGCGAATAAATGGCTGATACTAAAAACGAACATCTTTGATTTCATGAAAAGACTCGAAACGTCATCAAGGATGGTGTAGTCTTAGTACACTCGCCTCTCACCACTCGGGCCTTGGGTTCGATTCCTGGACTTGGCATCACATGTGAGTAGAGTTTGTTAGATCTCTCCCTTGATTCAAGGGTTTTCTCCGGGTTCTCCAGTTCTCCAGCATCATTAAGTAGCCATGCCCTGATTTTGGTTAGCTCAGAGGTTGTTTCGGAGTATCGGTAAAGTTAGTTTATATTTTTTGGCTTACGCATGCTCACTGAATGTCTTTATGAAATAACTGCTCGAAATTTTGCGTTCTGATTGCTTGGGAGCTCGTGCTTTATGATAGCACACAGCACGCGCGCGCACTATCAGTTTTGTCATTCATGTAATTTGTATTTTATAAAAGAAATAAAAAACTTGCTTGCTGTGCAGTGTGGAGTTATAAAGCACTTGGGGATTGGCAGAACAATCGAGAACTGTCGAGAAGCACCTAACACTTCTCCTAACACTCCTCTCGTGTTCTGTCAACCCCCGCGTGCTTTATAACTGCACACAGCACGCGCGCGCATTTTCTATTTCTTCAATTACTCACCTCGCTGCGCAGGAAGAGTTAGATACTGGATCACAAGTGCCGAAGCCTTTAGCTTCCGTGTTGAGTTTATCATAACATCCTTGATTAGCATTGTTACTGTCTTGAAATTGAATGGAATATATTCACGATACATAAATGCAACCGGGGGCATTATGGGATCATTTTGGAAGGATTTACGAATATTTTATATCATGGTTAGATTTTCTTAATGCAGTTAAGCGGAAAGTTCATTGATCGAGTTAGGACCAACCTAAGTGGAGTATCCTCATTAGATATTATTAAAGATGAAAATTAATATATTTTAATGGAGATTCCAAAAGTATTGACCTCAACTTGAAACACGTTCGTGGAGGCGTGACGAGTCCAGTTAGCAACAGTAAAAATACACCAATATTTTGCAATAGCTGTTTAGGTAATTATACGACATTCGTAAAAAATCACAATTTTGGAACGTGAAGTAATCCTGACCAAATTTGGCGCTTCCTCCACTTCACTTTCGGAGATGATATCTAGTTATCACCTTCATCTTTATGAACAATTTTATATTTTCTATGGTTAATTATGCTGTTTAGAAAATAGTTACTTGCTTACCAATTGTCCCTTTTCTCATTCGGTAAATACCGCTGTGTTTTAAGACTGAAGACTAATCTGCACAGGCTTAGCCTCGCTTAAGAGCAAGTCATTTGCAAAAGTCAACAAGGATGTAAAGAATTTGCAGCTTAAACAATACCAATGTTTTGAAATCCCACGGACTTTTTATGGTATCTGTGAGTAGCTGACTTATAGACGAGGCTAAGCCTGTACAAATGAGTCTGTGGTCTTCAGAGACAGCGGTACGCTTCGAATGCGAAACTGGTGTATTTTTTGTAAAAACATGTCGTAATGAACGGTCATAAATGGGGTTTCTACTTACCAGGCCCCCATAGATCTCTACACTGAGTGTCTCTAGTCTCTGCGCATTTTCCCGAGAAGCAATAAGACTAAAAAAATTTAAAAAAATACTATTAGTACTTTGTTAAAGCTATATGTAGTGATGAGAAAATTATCAGGCCATCTCCCTATTTCAGCATACCTAGTTGAAGGGTTCGGATGGGGTTTAACAGTTAACTGACAATTGGTCTAATAAGTAATAGTTAACTGGACAGATAGCTTTAAATTCGTAGTTAACAGTTGAATGGTATTTTATTATTTTGGTTAATATTTTGGTCAGCGAATGTAAAATTATTAACAGTTAACTGACAATTGGCCTAAAAACTGACAATCGGGAACCCCAATCCGCATACCCCATTATTAGGAATATTTTCAAAAATGTGCGATTTCATTCCCAAAAACACTTTACTTGATTCAATGTCTAGTTCTAAAATCGAGCGGCCCTTACATTCGAAGTTACACTGTTGCCACTTTCACTGTATTTCGTCCATCTTTTCCCATCCTGACTGTATTCCAGGAAATAACCGGTAACCCAATCGTTCCAGTTTCTCCGACCTTGGGTACCTATTTTGTTAATAGTTTGAACCTATTCCAGGAAGAAAAAAATAGTTAAATTAAATAACCTTACCGTGCCACCCAAGAACTTCAGCTCCGACACAAATGAACTGACAATGTCAATAGACCTCCTCGGCTCGAGCATAATGTTTTCCCATTTCAGACCACGTGTCTTTCGTGTCGTTAAAATTGCGCTCGCTCTGGGACAGGGTATATGAAATCATGCTCTCTCCTCTCTGGAATCTATTTTTTTGCAATACCGGAACAGGGTATAGCTTTCAGCGATCTTGCTCTGGAACAGGCTATGAATTTCAGCGATTTTACTCTGGAACAGACATGGTCAGGGTTCAGAGGGCTCAGCGGCACATCCCTACCTTAAACGGGCAAGAATACCCCCCCCCCCCCCCTTCCCGGGTCGTAAGCACAGGGAGCCATGATTTACCTTTCCCAAGTCAACCTGAAGATATTCTGTGTTCTTTTTTTGGGCAGCGCACCAATATTTGCCATTGTGTAGTCGACCAAAATGTGGCGAATCACTCCCACGCGAAGACGAAGCTGTTATCTGTTCATCAGGGATTTCTTGAGTTGACAAACCAAGCGGCATTATGCAATCTATAAGAGACAAAAAATCCTCGAGCTAATTCTTAATGAATGGGAGGACATATATAAATACGAAAATGTTAATGTTTTTTTACAAAAATAACAGCCATTCCAGTTACAATTTTTTTTGGGGATTGAATTGTAGACAGTTGACTCGTATCTACCAATATTTTTCTTGTTGTTGTCGGCCATTTTTCTTACCAATTTCTTATTTGCAAACCAAAATATTTCAGCTGTTTCTGTCAATTATTCTTTCGAGGTTAAAGTGGATAATGGTGTAAAATAAATTAAATGCTGTTTCTTCTTGACAAACACTGTATCTGACCACACTGAACATTGGTTAAGTGAGGTTAAGGTGGATTATGGTGTAAAATAAATTATGGGTATGTCTACTCACCTGGTTTCATAAAGAACAGCTCCAATCTCGTTGCATCGCAGCCGCCATATATCAGTAGCTCGCGGTCGTTACCCGGCCAACCGCCATTTGGATGGACACATTTACCTGACTTTACATGCTTGAGTGAGTGTTCTGGGGAAACAAAATTTTTTCATTTGCAACGTCAAGTACTATCTAAGAGGGGGAAGTTAGACGACTTTGCTACTTTTTTGGCATCGAGAATAGACATTTCGAAAGGTTAACCAAACTGAGAAAATTAGCCTTCACTGGTGTGATTTTAACTAAGTGTACGTATTACAACAAGCGCAAATGACTGTGAAGCACCTTAAAAGGTTTGTGTATCTGCGTGGGAAATTACATCTGATTCAGTGAGATTTTTTCTTAAACTTAAGATATTACTTACTTGGCGTTCTTATGAATTTGGACCCTTCGTCTGTACAGGAGCTACTTATCACAAGTCTTACACCGTTGCTCGTTCCTCCATTTTCTGGGCACACTCTTCTTCCACTGCTGTGATGCCAAAGGACTCCATTTGCGTCTAATCTGAAGTCCATGTACTTTTCCTTACATAGTCTTCCCGACTTAAAGACAATTTTGCTGTTTTCATGTGGAATCAGCGTTTCATTTTTCGGTACAACGCAGTAGTCGTTGTATGCCTTGATTGGAGTAGGGCTTGTTGGAATGACTGCAGACCGTGGAAAAAGCAGTCAAAATCATGAGGAAAAAAAGAACATAAAGGAAAAGCAGAGCAAGAAGAAAAAAATCATGGAGTTGAAGATGAAGAAAGAGAAAAAAAAGTTGGTAACACTTATGAAGATGAAAAGAAGAAGAAGAAGAAGAATGAAGTTGGTGATAATTATGAAAAAGAAAAGAAGAAGATGATGGTGAAGTTAAAGATGAAGATGATGAACGAGTGAAACTAGAAGATGATAATGATGAAGAAGAAAAAGAAAAAGAGGATGATGATGACGATGATGAAGAAAAAAGAAAATCAAAAGGAGCATAATAACGAGATGACGATAATTATGAGGGGAAAAAAAGGAGAAGAAGAAGATGATGATGCGATGATGAAGAAAAAGAACGCTAACCAAAAGAAAATGCATGAAGCGTTGTTGTTTTGCGCATCGTAATGCAATGCGCAATGACGGTTCACAGTATGACACAGAATGCATACTGACTCTCCGGAGACTTCCTTCCATCATGTTATGATATACTATAACAAGTCGCCTCTTTATAAAATCTATGTATTTTTACCTTCATTAGCGTTACATCCATAGAGCTCAGCTCGCATGCAAATCCACCGATACCAGTACTGCGGGTTTATTCGAACATAACGAGCCTCTATGCGTGGAGACAAGCTTCTCGTCACGACACTGTTTCTATTTGAGTTACCTACAAACAACTGAAGAAAACGTTGATAACAATATTGATTTATTATCAAAACCAAATGCTTTTTGAGTGTCTGGCTATGAGGCGGTCATTCTAATAGTCCTCGTTATAGTTCCCTGCGCCATCTTGAATGACAACCGTACCTGTGCTTCGAAGCGAGATGAACGGCGATCTTGCAATGATAGAGACCTTGTTTAACAACTTGGGCAATAGTTCACATGCCTCTATCATTGCAGGGTCACCGCCGTTCTCGCTTCAATGCACACATACGGTTACCTTTCAAGATGGCGCAGGGAACTGTGTAGGACACTATTGATACGATAAGCTTTTTGTGCAAGGCGTATATTATACTAACCTTTTGGGTTTGGTTACATGGTGTTCCATTTTGAATGTAGCTGTTGGCGGGGCACTGAAATGCAAAATCAGGGATTTAGTTTTAGTATGTAGCAAAATTTTGTATGCTTTAAATATCCATTGGCATAAAAACAAACAAAGTAGAGAGAATTATTTGGTCGCCTTAAATGCTCTTCTACAAAAGTATGATAATAATGAGTAAATAAATAAACGCGGTTCCCCTACAAACGATCCTCCAGCGTGAGACAAATCAATAAGTATATAATTTATTATAATTTCCACGACGAATAATATTTTTCATGAAAAAGCTTTTGTGCGATTGATCTTTCAGGGTCCTTTTTATTACATAGGCCCTATACACTACGCATTCTGGTCTCAGTAGCATCGTTACAAACAAACACCATATTAAGCTTAACAAATAAGCAGGATAAACTTTTTTATCAGCAATATAGGCATGCGTATATACTCACATCTCTGGCATTCCCTGGACAGTACTCGGGTACATCACAGTCTGTTTGGGCAGGTCTACAAAGAGTTCCTTGTCTTTTGTACTTAATAAACATTTAACATAACGAAATGTTAACATCAAATAGATTACGCAATGCAAAGGGACGAACAAAATAATGAATATTTAACACATTTCACATGGTATATCCTTTTATTTACCACTTATTCCGAAAAAAAATTGCTTGACGTTAAAATTAGTTATTGTTAATGAGGGGGTAAAAATATGGCACATTACCTGGCAATCCTTGCAGCAAGAATGATGTAAGTCACTACAAACAGCCGAGGGCTTCAGTTTACATGCATGTGGCTGACAGCAGGGATCTTTAATTTTGCACATCTGAAACGATGAAAATATGATATATTATTTTATTCGTTTCATGGGCCAAATAAAGCACTTTAGGTCCACTGTAGCAACTGTGATATTTTTAACTTCGTCTGTCATGAAAACATTAAAAGTATGAGAAAACCCTCTTATTTATGGTAAAAAAAACCCTGTTATTTATTACCTCTGGAGTTCCACAATCACACTCTTCATCTCCTTCTTGTATTCCATTACCGCACTGAGGGCGCAGCACCTTGAAAAATAAGAGCAAATCCTGGTATTATCAGCGGTCTCACTATTGCGCATGTGCATATGCAAGAGGCCACTGATGAGCATAATCATTCAGTTCTGTTTAATGTTGCAGCCTGTTTGGAGGTCGTTTCTTGCTCCTCTACCAAAACTACTGGAGTAAAAAAGCCGTCTTTTAATTGGCCTAGCATCTCCGACGTTTATTACTCATTCCAGGCAACCATGTCCTTATTTCCATTCAAAGGTTAGTGAGATTTAAAAAAGCATTATTTAGAATTTTAATTAATATTTTACAGGTTTGTCAAAATATTATCTTTAATATATTTGAGTAGTGTCTTTGAATAAACCGGTTTCGCATTCGATGCATATCGCTGTTTTTGAAGACCACAGACTCATCTGCACAGACATAGCCTCGTTTATAAGTCATGCAGCTATTCACAGATACCATTAAAAGTCCGTGGAATTTCAAAACATTGGTATTTCAAGCTTCACATTCTTTGCATTACAGTTGGCTTTTGCGAATAAATTGCTCTTATGAGAGGCCAAGCCTGTGCAGATGAGTCTTTAGTCATAAAACACAGCAGTATTTACCGAATGAGAAAAGGGACTATTCCTTGCCAATGACTGTAACTTACCATTGGTTTGTTGTATAGACATTGGTCATTGATTCGCTTCATAGATTCCAGACTACAATTGGAAAAACCAGGAACTCGGGTTCTGTAAACAAATGTTTGATAATAATCAGTTAAAAAATAGATGGTGTTATTGTACGTCAATGTACGTCTTTATTTATTGGGAAAACTCTAAGATTTTTTGACATGCTTGTAGACGAATATACATCTTTACTTTGGGCGTAATATTCTGCCCATTTCAGACCATATGTCACTCTTTTAAGAATAAGATTCTTTGCTTTAGTTGTGTCCATACCCTTGTATCTTCATTAAACATTAAACAAAGAAATGATACTCTAGGGAATGACACATGGTCTGTAATGGTATATATTCGTATTTTATCGGTCCGCGCGAGTGGAGCACCAACCATACTTAAGGTGGCTCGACCCCCTCACGCTTGACCGCTACCCTACACTTTTGGAACGCTAGTGCATAAACGTCTTTTATCCGACTGCAAATGTTTTTTGCACATAAGTCACATAAAGATTGAATTAATGTTTGATGCAGTTTTTAATGAGATCGGACGTCATAACACGTAATTATGATGAAATATTTGTTTTCGTTTAGAAAATAATTTTAGCCTTGCAGAGCGTTCAACAATAAAATGCTTCGTACCACATAATTATATACTAGATGCCTCCATTTGTAGGGATTTTTGAAAAAATCTATCTAGCTAATAATGAGATATTTGAGATTATTTGAATATAGTGCATAATCTACTTCAAAACTAAACAATGGATTTCATACGGCCGAAATTAATATTTCAGAGCTATATATTCACATAAGTCATTGCTCATTTAGTTTTACTCTGTATCTAGTTTTAAAAGGAACATTTTGAAGGTAATCGACTTATGCGATTTTGTGAAAACGTATAGTGCAGAAGACGGGGTAAACATTTGATGCGCACTTTTCATCGCAGTGTTCTATTCAATCTTACTAGATCTTCCATTATTCTAAAATTCGCTGATCATTTCTCTCAAAACTACGTCAGGATACAAATTTGAACTTAAACTAATATTACACAAAATTGCAAGACTATTGAACTCATTTAAAGCGGTCTAAAGCGAACGAGAAATACAGAAAACATTGATCGTTTCCCAACGATTTGATGCTCTGGGAATTCTATTGTTTGCTAATGGCCATAACACCAAATTCTTTCGCACCATGCACGGTCTGATCTCGCTTGGCCGCTTTCCGATTCGGCCTTTATTTAGCATTGTAAATCTTTAACAATTTGGTTGTTTTTAACCAACTATAGTATGTTTTTCGTTCATGAAAAATACAGCTTTGTTCGCTTCCTATCACGGGGTCCCATCAGTAGTATAGGGGATGGGGGTTCCAGCGCAACGACCACCGGAGGATTACCCGTCTAAAGTACCCCCCTCGATTCGTACCGCGATTACCCGCATCCCGTGTTTATGTAGTTAAATATGTTAGTCTATATATGGAGTGCGAAGATTGTAAAGAGTTTGCTTATGATTTCTGTGTAAAGTGCTTGAAACCCAAGTTTGTACCTACTAAGCCAAATAAGTATATTTGTTGTGGTAAGAAAATGCAAATAGAAGATGACACGTCAGCACAGTGTTACGAATGTGGTAAGAATATTCGTAATGCCGTACCAAATGCTACCAAAGAGCAATATTACGCCAATGGAGGTCGTAAGAAGACCCCATACAAAAGAATAAAATACTTTAGGGACTGGATGAGTCATATCCAAGGTTATCGGCCGGTATATTTAGACAACGAAGTAAAGAAGAAAATCATAGACCACTTGGAAGAGCCAACCCCACAAAGTCTACGGAAGACATTGAAAAAATTAAAACTAGGGAAATATTACAAAGCTATTCCCTATCTTTTGTCTGAAATTACCGGTAAGTCTATTCCCGAGGTTTCTGATATGACAAAAGCCGAGTGGATGTTTTGTCGGCTGGATAAGGATATTCCTTATTATCCTGATGTAATTTACGAAATATTTTACAAAATAGACCCCAACCACCCCCTCTTGGGATGGATTCCCAGGCGATGACATCACATAGCAACGCCAACATTCCTCTTCCTCATAGCAACCAGCGTTTTCCGAGCACACGATCAAAACCCGAGCACACGACCAAAACCCGAACTAAATATAAAAAGCCGAAGTAAGTTGGAAATGTAAACAACCTCGGCGAGAAACTAATTTGCATATGAACCAGACAGCCGGCGTTCAATATGCAAATAGAATCCCGTCACGCTTTTTTCGAAGTAGATATTTACTGAGCAAGCTTTCTTTGAAGCTCTTCTTTTGCTTCTTGGTAGATCTTTTTGCGAGATTCCTCGGAAAGATCTTTTACGACTGTTTTTTTATTCCTTATGTCCGACTTTAATTTCTCGTACTTTTCCTCTTCGGTCAGAATAAGCGAGAATTCTACGTCGCCTATCTTTCTGTCACGCAGAGCCTTTGAGACAAGATCGGTAATTGTATTTACTTTAGCCCTTGACAGAGCTATTGTCGTGTCATGCTTGGATATTTTGCTTGACAACTGCTTCATAATACCCGTAGCAACAGCTGAAATAATACCACAGGCTGCCCCAACGCCAGCCAAAGGAACTCCAACAATTATTCCCGGTCCAGTAAGCGAAGTAGCAACGCCGGAGCCCGTTAACACAACAGAAATGGATCCTGAAGTTATCGAAATCTTATGTAGCGTAGTCCGGGCTCTGACGTACTTTTTTCGGACTTTTTCATAGTGTTTTGTCTGCCCTTCCAAGTAAGCCAGGATTAAGTTTGCTTTATTCAGACGAAAGTTTTCAGCGTTTAGTTCGTTAGGACCCTCCTTGGGAAGTTCAGGATAAAGTGGAGGTGCTGATGGTATAACATCCTATTATATATACTAATGTACGACGCTTTTGGAAATAAGGTAGAGGAGCAGCCACATCACGACAACCGGGATTACTGGAACTGGAGGGCCTTTAGGAAGATGTTTCCGCACGCGGATGCTAGTAAGTTCGAAAGGAGACCCGATGGGATTTACTTCAACGGCTCCAGAATGTACAGCAATGCGGACTTGGAACATTCAAAGCTGGAGCAAGTAGGTAATCAGGTACAGCAATTAACGATTGTGCACTCCCCAGCACCTAAACCCGTTCATAAAGAAAGGCCACCAAAACCCGAGCATAAAGCACCCAATTTTCCTAGAAACTTATTGTTAACCACGGAAGATTACCCATTTTACGACCCTGAAGGTGGTGTAAACAACTTTGAAAAGCTGGTAACGCACCTGAAGATTTCAGTTGGCAAGCAATCGTTTGACATAGTATTGAGAAATGTTTTTAAAAAAACGATGTTAAAGCATACATCAGGTAAAGAGGCCAGGGAATGGTTAGCAGGACCCTAACATGCGGTATTGGCCACAACAGTTAAACTTTGCAGTTTGGGCTGCCACTAAAGGTTGTGGTGTTGCCGCAGACATGTTTCATATTCCGATTATGCAGTTTCACGTTGCCTTTACGTTAAGGAGGTTACTATATGAGCTTAACGTACCCCTACCGGGAGATAAGGCGTTCAATCCAATGAATAACCGATATGACGCCGCCGCCCTGGAAAGATTGATGAATGAGTTCGAACTGCGGCAAAAAGACTTTCGTTATAAGGAGGGTAAGACGCATGGGTTGGGCATCGTTTATGTTTGGTCGGCCACCGGCGAGCGGCCGGCGGACATGGAGCACCAAGCATACCCAAGTAATGAGCTAGAGTTTGCTGACATGGGTGGCGATAAGGGTAATAACACGTTAATTACTAGGATTCAAATGATTTTTCCTAGCACTTGGGATCCATTCGTGTTGATGAAAGGTAAAGGATTAACGAAAGCCGGTCGGGGCCGCCTGGATCGCAGCATAGAAGCTTACGTACGCGTTGTTTTGGGGGCGCAAGTAAATACCAGGTCGAGTATAATTGGAGACGCGGGCACCTCGAAAAATACGCGAGCCGAAGCAATAACTTTATTTGAAACTGCGATTATAGAGGGCGATATCGATAAGAGTTCGCATCGTTTTCAATTAGACATGGATAGCTCCAGGTTGAGGTTGGATTATGCCGTAGCCCCGGGAGTGTTGCTAATGCCCAGTAATTTGGTCATCAACGCCAATTCCGTCGTAGGCTACAATAATAAGCTTAAGACAGCAACTGAGGACATGAAGTTTGGTGTGAACGACGTGAACTTGGATACTACCAGGGGCATTCCCCATTTCGTGGAGAAGTCTAAGAAGGAGCACGTAGAAAAGCCCGCACCAAAGAAGGCGTACGTACCACCTATGAAAAAAACATACCGGGCGCCTAAAAGAGAAGAGGAATATGATCATAACTTATTAAAAGCCGGCTTAGCAGCTGCAAGCATTGGTCTGAGCTATTATATATGGCGATGAACAACCCCTACGTAGCTGGAGTAGATTGTGTCTATACGACTTACACAGGCGAGAAAAAATACACCCTACCATCTTGGGTTGATGTCACGGGCATGTCCGTGAATTTGAACTACTCGGGAAAGAAGTTAATCCTTTGTAGTATTTGCATGGGTACAAACAGTCATGTAAACGTGGGCTTTAGGTTCCTGGATGAGAATGGCGTACTGCAGCCTATGCGTACGAAAACAAACAACAGGGAGCCAGTTCATTTTTCCACAGAACCAAACGCTAACAGCTTTGAAAATTTATCGGTTTGGACTTTTCACATGATCGCCGATTGTCACGGAAAGGTAAAGCTGCAAATGCGCGTAGATGACGGCGGGACGGCTACCGTGAATAGTATATACGATCAAAGGGATAATGATTACAATCACGCAACCATTAGCACTTTAACGGTGCTTAGCCTGTGAGAATCTGTGATTCTTAATATATGAATCCATATGTAAAGGAAGATTGGTTTCTTCATTACCTGGAGGAAGAGAATTACGTTAATGATGAATGGTTTGACACCGGGCTGTGGGTGAAGGTTGGAGGTTTGGGATTAATGATATGTACCATTAACGTTAGCGCGTGGAATAACTGCAATGCCGGGTTTAGGATCGTTGATGAGACCAACACCCCATTATTACCCTACAGAAAAAAGACGAACAACAGGGCTCCGACTCATTTTACGTTTGAGCCCCCCACTACTACTCTTGAAAATCAACAACCGGTGACTTTTCACATGGTAGTCAATTGCCAATATGCGAAGCTACAGGTTCGCCCTAGCGATGCCGTATCAGGTAGCCTATCTAGGATCATAATAAATACTGTCTTAGATGGTAGGATTAAAAAGCCGGATGCTGCCTGGAATCATAAGCCCATCAGCACCATGACTGCTATACCCTTGTTACCAAATTATCAGGGCGGTGCGAATACTATCTTTACTTATCCTCAGTTGAGGACGCCTCGGGCGCCCAACGACGATTATAAGCCGCCAGTAATACATAAGGACAAGATTAACCCCGCATCTTCTTCAAAAGGACCACCCCAATAGCGACAACCAAGATCCAGATGTTATTCCCTACAAACTTCAACAGTTCGCCACCGGCCCTCAGTGCCAAGGAAACAACCGAACCCAGCAGCCCAGGCAAGCCGGCTGCCATCTTTTTTCCCAAGTCCGTTAGTCCATTGCCTAATTTCTTTACGCCCGCGCCTGTAGCCTTAAGCGCGTTAAGGATTACCCCTACTACGCTCGAAATAGCAACCGCAAACGCCAGTGGAATACCATACTTCACCAGAGCTCTTTTTACCTTTTCCTTGGTGGTAAGCCCCAACTCCCTTTCCAGGTTGTCCTTTTGCGCCTGTAATTCCGCGACTCTTTCCTGAAGGGCTTCTAATTCCCTTTGTGCTGCCTCCCTTTCCTCTTCGGGACGAGTCTGGTCGTTGATTATTTCCTGCTGCCGCTCTATTTGCCCCTCCAGGTCTTCAATAGCCTGATCTCTTTGCCGGATTTGCTCCTCTTTAGTGTTGATTTCGGCAACCAACTGCCGCCGTTCCTCCAAAGAGCCGGTTATGGTGATATGCAAGTTTTTAGCTTCCTCCTTGCTCATATCCAGGTCTTGCAGGGCAAGATCGAAGGCCTTTTGGGCTTGGTCTCTATCGCGTAGGGCATTGTCTCTTTGTTCTCTCATTTCTATTATTCTTTGGTTTTTATCGTCAAGTTCTCTCTTTTGAGCATCGAGAAGTAGTTTGTTTTGTCTCATGTAATCTGCTTCCCTTTCCGCCAGTGTTTCTTGTAGTTCCTCGACGCGTTTTTCTAGCGCAACCTTTTCATTCAGGGTTTGCAACCTTTCTAACATGCTTCGGGTAGCATGCTGAAAGCCTTTTAATCTTAAGACGTCGCCCCTAACGTTACCCTCCTCATCAAAGAGGTTTTGTGGTTTCGTCCAGCGGTCTTTGTCAGGAAATCTTAGGTCTTGAACGCTTATGAGAACTTTGTTTCCGCGTTCTGTGAGTTTTACGTCGTCAGCATCAAAGTGGGAATAACGTTGCCTTAGCTCTTGCGTTGCCCACTCTACGGTTTCCCGCGCGGCTGCTTCCGGCTCGCCCATGTTTTGAAGCTCTATGCGCTCACGCGGAAACGTGTACTCGCGTGCTTTGGGATGTCTTAGGGCCTTTTCAATCCTATCCCTTAGGGAATCGTCGACTTGTTGGGTGGGAAGCAGCGGTTCTTCATCACCGTCGTTAATGTCAGCCTGACCTTCCTCAGTGGTGGGATCGAAGTCGGGGTCTGTTCCTTCTACTTCCATTATATATGATAAGCTCAAAGTTAAATCCCAACGTATTACCTAAGCAGGTTGGCGGACTGAAAGCAGAACGCACCTTTCACCGGGTCACCTTTACACCTTCTAGCGCTAAACCTGGAGAAACGCTGTACGTAGGCGTGCCCCGCCTAACAGATAACCTAGTATTGGTTCCTGGTACCTTGGCTTTAAGGTTTGACCTAGCAATACAACCAAGCACCAAGGACAAGCGCTATACCGTCAATAATGTGGGTAGGAACCTCGTCTCTAAGATGAGAATCAAGTTCGCAGGGGAATCCCTCTTGGATTTGAATAGGTACGATTTGTACACCACGTACAAAGATTTATGGCTAACAGCCTTTGACCGTGCACAAAAGATAGAGCAGGGAATTGGAAGCGTTATTCTTCGTAAGCTTCGCAGTGAAACCAACCCCGCGCCTACGGACTCCAGCGGAGCAACCGCAGTAGCAGACGCGACGAGGGTAAAGACCGCCTATGGTAGCAAGTACGTTATCCCTTTGGATTTCGAAGTGATTACGAGTCATGGCGCGTACTACCCCAGGCAGTTATCCGAGTTACAGTTTGAAGTAACCTTGGCAGACACTACAAACGTTATTGGAGGCATGGACAGCGCGATTAGAGGGGCTGTCGATCCTTGTTCTATCACCAACTTAGAGCTGCAGTATGAGACCGTGTACAGCGAAGAGCTGGCACGTAGCGCTGGCATGGAATATAGTACCGGAAAGGCATTCCTTTACGACCACGTGGTGATGTATAAGACGTTCAGCTTCTTGGATAAGACGGATGAGGTTATCAACCAAAGCATTAACCTCCCCCGAAGAAGTCTCACGGGGTTGATGCTGGTGTTTGCCAAACCCTACGAAGCCGGCAAGTGCGACTCCGAAGCCTTTCACAACCCCAACATTACTAACGTAGGGGTCAACATAAACGGCGTTCCCAACAAAGTTCACTCCCAGGGAATAAAACCCGCAGACGCGTACAGAGAGGCCATGCGCAAGTTTGGCGACCAAATTAGCCCTGAGGAATTCTTTAAGGACAAGTATGCGTTATGGATTGACATGCGCACCATTAACGACGAAGACCTACATGGTCAGGGTTTACGTCTAGTAAATACGCAGGATGGTATAACATTGGAGATTAAACGCACCAAGAATACCTCCGCGGGCGACGGCGACAAAATAAACTGCTACGTCTTCGTCGTGTCTGACGCGCAACTGAGCGTAGAAATGAATCAGCTAAAGAGCGTTGCCTATTAATGACTTCGTTGCCTCAGCCATTCTAAAGAAAAATATCCCTTACGTATATAATGCTTCGCGTATTCGAAAACAACGAAACCAAACTGCAATGCATAGTGCAAGGCGATAAACTTTATTTCAAAGCAAAGGAGGTTGCGCTGGCGTTAGAATATGAAAACACCAAAAAAGCTATTAGTGACCACGTGTCTGAGAAGTACCAGAAAAGGCTGAGCGAGTTAAGGGGAACGATTCGTTACCCTTCTACTATGCATCCACATTCCGTGTTCATTTCCGAACCCGGGTTGTATCAGCTGATATGTAGTTCGAAAATGCCAAAGGCCGTAAAGTTCCAGGATTGGGTATTCGAAGAGGTCCTACCCGCGCTGCGTAAGGACGGTCGATATGCAATAGAAAAACGGTTCGATGGTCCTAACAAATTAGTCTTTAAGATCGAGAATGAATTTGACCTGCATAAGAAAGTCGTGGACTACATACGCCGGTTCCACCCTATCCTACTGCTTACACCAGGTCTTGGAGAATTACAGGACTCATCCTCCAAAAGAATAGTATGTTGGCAGAAAGGCTACCAGGCGGGGCAGCCCGACATCTTAGTCCTTAATGCACATAAAAAATATAATGGGTTATGCTTGGAGTTGAAAACACCTAAGGGGAACGGCGTACTATCCCCCAAACAAGAGGCGTTAATTACACAATACGAGGCAAATGGTTACCTAACTATGGTGTGCAACGATTACGACCTCATTTGCAGGGAGATTGACTATTACGCGGAAGGTATTCGTGTGCCTTGTCCTTGGTGTGTTAAGGCTTTTAAGACGCAGGAGACGTTAAGGACTCACCAAAGAATATTTCATAGATATAATGATCGTTGAACAAACGCACTGGCGAGAATTAGTTCAAGGCATTTCATACAGAATAAAAAATTATGTCGTCTTTGAAGACATCAGCCGTTTAAGGTTGGTCCTCGAACATGAGGGTAAGGAGTGCACCCTGTGGGCGCCTGACTGCGTGCGGTACATCCTTCAAGGTGAGGAATTCACACACATACGCAGCTTTGGTAAGGTTAACGGTCGATGGAAGTTCGACGTTGAACGTAGGACGGATGCTAATCCTCTTTGCGATTAGGTAAGTATTGGTCTGCTTCGGCGGACCTCATTTTTTCGGTAATTTCAAATGCTGACACGGCGATTAAGGCGCCACCTATGAAAGCTGCTGCTGCTGCAAACATATATTAATGCGATGTTGCATGGTTTCTTTTTTAGCCTCATGGACTACCTGCATGTATTGCTCAAAGCCGCGGTGCTCGTTGGGATCGTAAAGGCATTCCCAGATATGTCGGCCGCTTCGTTGACAGCCGCAGCGGTCGCAGACAGCCTCCCAGTGTTCCTGGTTCTCCCAAAGAGTGCCCTCGTAATGGTCGAAGTTTACGAATCCGACGTCGATTTCCTTCTTACGCTCCGTCAAACGCCTGGCAGTTTCGGCGGGGCAACACCGTGCGGCTACGTCGCATTGCTCCATACAGGCAACTCCCTGGAGGTGGTAAGGCCGGCAACGATGTACATGCCAGTCGCTCTTTAAGTCCTCATTACAGCGTACGCATATGTTGCGAAGGCAAACGCGATGTTTGAGGTGGTAATTCAGCGCCTGAGGGCTGCTTAGGTCCTTATCGCAGCGGCTGCAAAGAGTAATGGGTGCCTTGCTACACACCTTCCTGGAAACATGGTATTGGAGTCTTTGCTTGCTGCTAAACGTCTTCTCACATTGCACACAGTTCATTATATATACCTTATTTTTTCTTGTTAAATTGTTAAAGTAAAATAGGAGTCTCCCAAAGAGTCTTAATAATTATTGTTATTTTGTTAAACCCCTTCATTGGTATTACCTAGAGGCATCTTAACAATTTAACAAGAAACATTAAGGGCGTCCTTAAAACCAACTTGCAGGTTAACAAAATAACAATAATTATTAAGACCATCTTTAAAACCAACTTGCAGAGCTACTCCTCTTTGTAGGTGTCAGCTAAAGTTCGCTGTGCTTTAGGATCTGCGGGACACCAATGCCCGACAAAGGATCCTTCGGGGAATACCTTATTACAATGAAGGCAGGTGTATTTTTTACGTGGCTTACAAGGGGTAATGCAGTCGGCAGGTGGTTCGCATGTAATACAGTCCATATATTGAAAGGGTAATTAGAAATCCTCCCAGAAAGGCAGCTGCGTAGGCTAGCATATATCTTAACATCCTACAGGGGATATCGCATGAAGTCCTTAATGGACTCCTTAGCCCACGTCGCCATCGTCAACAAGGCACCAAACCTTTCCGCGCGCTTCAGACCGCACATTTCATCGTACAATTCCTGCACGCGCTCTTTTAACCGGTCTATCTCCTCCCTTTGCATTTCTATGGTGTCTCTTTTATCCTTTGCGTCGGCGACAATTCTTTGTACTGCTTCCACTGACTCCATATATACAATGGATCCGAACCATATTCCTTGTAACGCTCTGATAGTAGGACCCACCGGCTGCGGAAAGACCCAATTCGTAGTGGAGCAGCTATTAGGACCCTTTAGATACCGCTTCGACTATATCGTGCTGCTCTGCCCCACCTACGTGAATAACCGCACCTGGACGGGCGTAGGCGCGAAAGATGACGACTTCTTTGTAGATATCTTAGACCCTAACGAGTTATCTGGACATCTTAAGTTTTGGCACAAACAATTCCCTAAAGATACGCAAACCTTGCTCATACTGGATGACATTGCCTGCGGGGACGACGTAAAAAAGCGCACCTCCGAATTAGTGAAGCTCGCCTTTAGCGGCAGGCATGACAATATTAGCGTTTGGTTGCTCTCGCAGCAGCTTACCAGCGTCTCTAAGCCTTTTAGGGAAAACATAGGTTCACTTGTCGTATTTTATACGCCCAGTAAGTCTGACCTGGAAACCATCTTAAGCGACTACGGTGGTGAGATATCCAAGGAACAGTTGCATGAATACATGCGGCATTTAAAGACGCACCAACATTCCAAGATGATCTTCTCTTTAAGGTTTCCGTATTCCATTAACATATATGGACATTGAGCAGCTCTTACATGAAGTCCCCACACAGCTAGATGAAAGTAACCTCAAGGAACAACTTAACATCCTGGTGTCTTCTGGGAAGTGCAAGGAAATGATAGGCAAGGAACTTACCCATGAGCAGGTTAATAAGTTGTCAGAAGAGGAAGTCAAAAAGTTCCATAAGAGGTATGAGGCCGCCCTTGCAAGTAAGACCACGGACGCCGTAGCAGACTCCGCTATCCGACTTGCGACTAAATTGCTTGGACTTGCGCTGCCTATAGACGACGTGGAGCAACTACGTAAGGACATTAGCGAGGACTATGTTATCGCGCAAGAACTTAAGATAACCTGCGGGTGGTTGTCTTTGAAGTGCGGCAAGTTAATGGCAGTCGCCTCTGCGGCTTTGCACGTAGCTCAGCACGTCGACTTGAAGGAGGTACTGGTGTCTTGGAAGGACTTCAAGAAGGACAGGGACATTGAAAAAGTCTTCCAGGCGGCACTTACTGAGGTACCTGATCAAGTCGCCTCAAGTACTTAGTTAAGTCATCCCTAAGTACTTGGTCAGGTCGCGCCCAGGTTATTTCCAAGTCGTCCTTAAGTCGTTCCCAAGTACTTATCAAGTCCTTCAAGTCCTTAGATATAAATGAGTGAACCAGAGTCGAAGGTAGAGCAGCCCCAAGAGGAGCAGAAGATTACCAAGACTAAATCTCCAGGCAGAGTTGCCGCGGGAAAGAAGCTCGCAGAGATGAACAGGAAGAACAAAGCCAAAAAAGAAGAAAAGGTGGAGGAAGAGGAATCCTTTATTAATCCAGGCTACGTCATCGGCGCGTTAGGAGTCATCATAGCAGCAGGTAGCCTCTACTTACAATGGCGGGCTACAAAGCCAAAAGTAAAGTGGGAGGTCGCAACATATCGCGCACCTGCGGAGCCGCCCGTGAGAAAAAGCAAAATCCCTGAAATGGAGTAATAACCTTCTCGCTTTGTAATATAATGTCAACCGCGTTGTTGAAAACTGTTGAAGAAGCAGCTATTATTACTTCCATCGTTGCGGGTATTGGTTGGGTAGGTAAGAAAGTGCTCAAAGAAGACTTTACTGAAGACCCAAGCAAGAGCTTCGCTAATTTCGCCAAAATGACCGCTGCCGTAGGCGGGGCTATCATGGTAAAGGATTACCTACGGAAGGAAAAGTACCTGCCTAATGTATAAATGGCTAGTTTAATCGCAGGCGGAGTTATTGCAGCTTTAGCATTCACTGGAGCTAATTATGGCGGTCAGTATTTGGATAGATTAGTCAGAGGCGACAAAAGCGGAGATTTGACCGCCGAAAGGAAGAGACACGACTTAGCGCTGGAGAAATATCAGCGAGACGTGGCGGCTTGGAATGAAAAAAGACAAGCTTACAGGGATTGGTTGGACAAGAACTACCAAGACAAGATGCAGGCGGATAAGAACTTCGAAAATACGGACTACGCCTTTAAGCTCTATGCGCAAGCGCACCCCGACTTTAGGTTAAGAAAGCCTCAGTTCAAGAATTACTACCAGCCTTCTAAGAAACAAAAAGATAGCGAGCTGGTCTTCGTAGGAGTCGCAGGGCTGGCCGGAGGCGTAGCCTTGGCGTATCTGCTCTGAGCTGCGCTCAGATCACTAGAAGGGGACTTGTCCCCTGTAATATATGATCGTCTTTTTGGAAAGCGACAAGAATAACTTTACTACTTATCTGAATCCTCCCATCAAAGCCTGTAAGGTTCGGTTGGTTAGTTGCTCTTTGTACAATTCTTGGTATAATTTAATTAATGGCTTTGTCGTTGTGGGTGCCAACAAACCAAAGTTGCCCGATTCCCATTACACCCCCATAACACTGGCTAAGGAGCTAGCAAAGCATGGATATACTCTTACCACAGGATTACCCCATGAAATGAAGTTCAAGAAAAATAGTGGAAGCGCTAATTTGAAGGACAGTTCATTGGTAGAACTCCTGGGCCTTACTAGTACCACGATAAATAGCGGCAATACATATGATGTAAAATGGAAAGTCGCATCCTCTTACGAAGTCTATTGCGATTTGGTCCATAGTTACAACAATGGAGAAAAGTCTTCTCTTATGTCCAAGTTTCTACCCAAAGGTAATCCATTTGACCCAGTAGAATACACTCCCATTTCTTTGAGCTATGACTTGTCTAATTTGGTAGAAAGCATAAACATCACCATTAAGGTGGACGGAAAGACGGTGGATTTTAACGGACGTAAGATCAATCTTGTTTTGGAATTCATATAATGGGCCGCGTAGAGGACAAACTCAAAAGGATTTATTATGGGCCTGAAGGCTATTGGAAAGGAGCGTCAGCTATCAAAAAACTCGCGACCGCGGCCAGGGTATCAGAAGAAACGGCTAAGAACTGGCTAAGAAAACAAACCCTCTGGCAGGTTTATCTTCCCGTGCCCAAGTACATTCCCAGGCCCAGCTTTACCGTAAATGCCCCCAACGAGGTTCATCAGGCGGATTTGCTTTTCTTACCGCACGACAAGGTGAGAAGAAAGACCTATAGGTACGCTTTGACCGTAGTCGATATCGCAAGCAGATACAAGGACGCCGAACCCATAACCAGCAAGGATTCTGGGGAAGTCGCAGAAGCCCTAGGTAGGATTTATAAGCGCGTCTTGAAATGGCCTAAGCTGCTGCAAGTGGATGCGGGGACGGAGTTCATGGGCGTGGTTACTAAGACCCTGAAAGAATACGGCACTAAGATTAGGAGAGCTGAAGCTGAGTACCACAGGGGTCAGAGCATCGTCGAAAGATTCAATAAGACCCTGGCCGAGCGCCTCTTTGGGTACCAGTATTGGAAAGAGCTGGAAGATCCCTCCAAACGCAACAGGGAATGGACTCAGAGGCTTCCCCCGGTCGTCGCGGCTTTGAACAACGAGGCGGCCAGGGCTACGGGAATGAAACCCAAGGATGCCATAAAAAAGAAACACGTGGAACACAAGTCCTTCGTCAGAAGTTCAAGGGCGGTCTTCCCCCAGGAAAAGAGATTAGGTGATGTCACGGTTCGATATCTCTATGAGCCGGGTGAATTAGAAGGAGGATCCAAAAGAGCTACGGATCCTAATTGGTCTTTGGAAACTTACCAGATCCGAAGTGCGATAGCTAAGAAGGGTCAGCCCATCTTGTATTATCTTCATGATGGTCCCACGCGTGGGTTCGTCAAAGAAGAACTGCTTATCGTGTGATGTCCGAATGCTATCGTATGGATACCATCATCACACATCCACCTCTTACCGTCAAATGCAGACAGTGACACCTTCTCCTGTGTAACGTTGTGTATTTGATGTCCGTAGCTGCGCAGGCTGTTCATTTTATGTCGCTGTTCCTTACGCGTACGCAGGACCTTTAAGTAGGAATCGTGGGTTATATCCTTCTTAACCACGTATTTTTTTACGCCTTTAGCTTTCTTTTCTACACCGTCCAGCTTTAGCACGCTGTACATCTTGGGTTTCAGGCCCACGTATTCCACGATGGGTTTTCCTTTCATCTCATCCTTCATTTTCCCGATTACTTTCTTGTTTTTAGGGGAGTAAAGAAAGTGGTCGCGTGGGTAATCGCTGGTGTCGTATTCATCGATGTCGGGAACACAGTCTTCGTAAATGTCTTCCGTCTGCACCTCTAGTATCAAGGAATCGGTGTCGGTGTATAAAAGGCGGCACTTATCACCGTATTTCGGTTTTAGCTTGTCGTAGTAAAACTCATACATGAGCAGCTTTGATAGGTCTAACACTGTAAACCCCGTGTATACGGGTTTATTCAGGAATAGATTCGCTTTCTTCATGTGAATCACGTAGAAGTTTAACATTTCTACGTATCTAACGAATCCAGGCTGTGACACGTATGCTTCTGCTTCCTCTCTGGTGCTGGCTATCTTTATGCTTACGCGCTTGCGGATGTTCTCCATTGTCTTACCAAATACGCTATTGTTCATTAGTTTAAATCAGGTTCTTTTCGAAGTCATTCTTTGCCTGCGTACGCTTTTGTGTGTTAAAGTCAATGTAGGAGCGCATCCATGGTTCCTGCGTGAACTTCAAAACGCGGTGGATCTTCTTCACGCGTAAGCCGTGGCGCACATAGAACTGCAGGTTGCGGTAATGCACCACGTACTTTCGCTTGTCCATCAGGTTCATCGTTAGCTTCCTGTAGGGTTTGTAGCCAGGACACATTTCCCTCTGCAGCGGACTCAGCTGCTTAAATGGTATTTCTATTGCTTCTGGTGCTAATGGGAACTCATCGTGCGCGTCGTGCAAGTGCTCTGGGTATTCCAGGTCCACCTCCAGCACGTAACCTTTGTCGTCTTCTTTACCTACATTTAGGTAAAACTCTATGGTCTTTATGTTATCCCATTCGAAGTCGCGTACAGGTAAGTACTGTGACATTGCCCAACCGTAAAGGTTGTTTGCGTCTAAGTAGAAGATGTATGTGGTTGGCTTCTCCGGGTCGTACTCCACCGTGGGATTGTTCGCTTTTGCGTAACGTCTGCTGGGTCCGCAAACGCCGCCGCGGATACCGTCTTCCATAAAGCGGTACATGTCGTATTCCGTTAGGAGATCCAGTTGCGCGTTTGTCTTCTTTAGAAGCGCACTCCAACTAAGCCCAGGAGCCGTGTAGAAGTTCGCTGGATCCAACCCATAGTATTCCATTGCCATCTTTCGAAAGCTTTGGAAAACATCTGCGAGCAGCACTACGTCTGAACGTAGGTAGATGTCGTGGTATTCTCCCATATTCTCACAGGAGTACTTTTCCCACACATCTAACGCATGCTGGTACTCCTCGTCCTTTATACCGGACTCGTTTAGGGTGCTGTAGAATCTCTCTTTGGGTGGTAGGGGTTCTTCGAATCGCTCCCAGGAATCCATGTATTCGTATGGGTACACTCCTTTCCTTTCCGCGCCGTATTGACTGGAAATGGGGAACTCCGTGTTATACCTTACTAAGTTTGCTAAGGAGTCCGCCATGAACTGCTGCGAGTCTAAGAACTTCAGCTTGCCCACAGTTACGGACATGTACCTTTCTTTGTTGTTGGGTATGCACTTTACTTCGGAGCCGTCTGTTCCTTGTAGTAGCAAATGGGAGTCGTAACCCCTTAAATTGTGAAAGAATACGGGTATTTCCATTTCTGGATCTACTTTGAAGTTTATATTACATTTCCAATGAGCCGCACCTCTGTATTTACCCGTGATGTGGCAGTGATCTCTAACCTTATCCACATAGAAATCCTCAACGAATGCTTTATGACAATGAATGCAGTGGGTGGAAGGCTTGTTGGGCTTTTCCCCCTTCCTTGCATACCTGCCACATTTGAAATGAGCTTCTCCTAGATACTTTCCATCTTCGTCCCACGCTTTCTTGGCCCGTCTTCCAAACTGAAGAAGCGTATGTTGGCAAATGTGGCATTTTTTTGCCTTGTTAAAAGCCTCCTGGTTCTCTTTGGTAAATACCATCTTCTTTGGGTGTCTTCATTGTTCTCTTATCTCCCCCTCCTCTTCTCGCAATGCTTCTAGAAACTCATTAGCTGCGTTCTTACCTCGGTAAATTACAGGAGGGTCGGCCTTACCGTCTGATCTGACTACTATGTAACCAAAGGAGCAGATCTCGTGTAATCCCACCTTATTCGTGGCACCACTTTTCTGCTCTTCCTTAGTTATCAACGCTTCAAAGTCTGCATATATCACGTAAGGCACCTGCATCTGCTTTTGATGGTCTGAGTACAATAGGTTCTTATCTGTGGGCATCTGGATCCGTTGCGCCACTTCTTCGACTCCGCGACATATTTCGTCGTGATCCTTTAGAGCTTTAACGCTGGTAAAGGATAATAAGCAGCAATCGCAGAAGTATTTCTTACCTTTGTGTTTGGTGTGTCTGTAAAATAGTCTGCTAACATGTTTGACCCACGAATAATGTCCGCCGTGGTAGAAGAGGTGTATTCGTTCTCCTTTACTCTTTGACAGCACTAGTGGCACTATCGTTTGGTCTCTGACTCCGTAAACGTTAATGGCTAGGTCATTTTCCTGCTCAAATATGGGGATGTCTATCAACTGCATTGGGAACTCTACGCCATCCCACTCCAAATCATCTGTTGGGTACTTGCTTGGTCTACATGGATCCTTATCTACTGGATACAGTGCGGATCGTATTGCCCACATAAAGCAGCGGTTGTCGTCATTCTTTACGTTAACGATTGCCTTCTTCCTTTCTACCCACACCGGCAGGGGCACGTAACTTCCTCCTCGTATTGGCACGTACCTTGCCATGCTAACCTCCATACCTTCTACCTCCTCCACTGTCCAACCTGATCCTTCTTTCGTGTAGTTAGACAGCGACTCCATTATTGCTTCTAAGGCTTCGCTGAGTGACTTATCCAGATTCGTGGACTCTAATATCACTAACGACTTTGATCGCAGCATTGCTGTCGTCGTTGCCTCATCTTTTGATAAACTTACTTCTACCATTATACTCGCTTTCAGGGCTCCTAATTCTTCTATGCCTTTTCGAAGCGTTCTCTTGACCTTCCTTTCTGACTGACGCCAAAACTGTCTAACGTCAATCTCACCGTTACCGGGTATTGACACCGTTTCGAAATTGCTTTGGGATTCCATCTATATAATAGGAGATATCTTATACCTAATTCCAGACCCTTTTCAGATCGTCGTAGTCATACTCACAATCCTGACAATGCCAAAACAATTTAACCTTAGTCTCAAACTTCTTACCACATCCACAATCATAGCTGCTCATACATTTCGTTTTCATCTTCAAATGCTTCTTCAAGTCCACTTCTTTCTTAAAAGTTCTCTTACAATCTTCGCACTCCATATATAGACTAACATATTTAACTACATAAACACGGGATGCGGGTAATCGCGGTACGAATCGAGGGGGGTACTTTAGACGGGTAATCCTCCGGTGGTCGTTGCGCTGGAACCCCCATCCCCTATACTACTCCCATCAGCAAGCATAAGAAGACTTTCATTCAATAATTTTATATCTTTCTATCGATAATTTATTTAATTATTGAATGAAATATAAAATTGCACCAAATATTAAACTGTTCATTATTTCGAGCTAGTATGATTATACAAATGAGTTCTGGAGTTTGTATCGTTGAAAGATGTTATTGTATGAAGACCTTGTCTTTCACTTTAAAAAGCTACTAAATATTCAAAAACATCTACAAATGCCAAAGGTAAATTTCACTAAACTTGACATTTTGTTGGATTATCTGTACTTATTTTTCGTTTTTCAAGTAAAATTAACAAGGAATTCAAAGCGTAAAAATGTCGGCCATGGAAAACTTTGTCGAAGAATTTTTCAAGAACAAAACTAGCCCCTGGGGTGGACGGTGATGGGTTGTGTACATGTGACAAAATTCCTAAGTGGGAGAGTACTAAGGTCGAAAACAAAGACTCGTGCGAAGAAAACGATGTAGTGCATTTCCGTTTCATTTTTTCATTTCATGGCTTCCCTTATGGGGACATTGTTTTCATCTCGATGGAGAGAAAAAATTGAAGATTTTTTGCCCGATGGATTTTATTTTCATCTTTCAGTTTTATCTAAATTGGGCTCCCTCTGCTATTGGGAGCTCCGCTTTTAGGCAGTGCCTAAATATATATTAATACTTACTTATGTCCACCCATGAAGCATCCTCTTGGTGTTAGGCATTTGCAATATCCTAAGGTATAAAAATTTAACTTCAAAATCAATAATTGTATAGATGAAGTTCCAAAGTACAATTCACGATATTTAGAAAAATTTTCAGTGAGAATTATTATTTTCATTTTATGAATTGAACTCTTTACAATGAGGACACTCGAACCGTGAGAACAATTTTGCCACTTTTTGAAAATGCGTACTATTAATCTTCCCTTGAGCCAATGGACAACTTCGACGGCCATCTTGGATCGCAAAGTATTATGGGGCGTATAGAGGCAAATAAAGTTTTGTTACAGCAAGACGTTGATTGATATCAACAGCTTACCACAAGACAATACAACAAAGATTAATTAAGGCGGCATATCGATCACCTTCACCCATAAAAGAAAGACAAACACACGAAACTCTATATATTTTCCGTCATGTTTGTTTTGTTTTGCCCCCTGGCAAGATGGCCGCCGTATCGTTGAAGTAGTCCATTTGATTGGAAATAAGGTTTATTTTGATTATTTGGTGTATTTGAACTTAATTCTTCATTTTAGAGAATTTGAATGAAATAGTAGAAATTCCAACTGAATAACCTGCAAATTAATCGAGGTGTTTACCATTCCTCACTGTAATGGTCCCTCGTCATCATTTTGAATTTTCACTTTGAATATCTTTGCAACGAAAATAAATATCGACAATAAAAAAGCGACGTTCTTTACTTATTTATAAAACAACTTCAAATAACGAAAACATCTTGTAGGACTTAGGTTAGATTTTGCTTAACTTAACAAACCTGAATCATGACCATATCCGAAGTTGTGACCCATTTCATGAGCCAGAGTGACATATGGCCCAATAACGCTTCCAAAAGACCACTGGAGTAATTTGAATAAAAACGACAAAGTTACAAAAGAAAGAACTTGATTCACAATATATTACACTAGGCAATCAAAATAAAGGACCCGAACCTATGCAGACGTTTTTAAGTTCGTTACACAGTTTGTAGAGTACTTTACGTTTTCTTAGTGCATTTTTTATTCTTATACTACGAACCTATTTCAAAAGACGTTGTCATCGCCACAGGCGATAGGCAATAGGCGAAACGCAATAGAAGATTCAAGAATTTCTGGAATGATTTGTGTTTTTGCTTTTCATTCTCGTCAAGAACATGGAACCTTAAGCTTCTGTTGTTTGTAGTCGACGAAACCATTTCCGTCTCGGAATGACGTGTCCCCTGTCGCCTTTGGCGATGACAACGTTTTTGAAAAAGCTTCATATTCAGGATATCAGTTAAGGACACAGCGCTGTGGTCATGGTTCGATCTACGGACTCCCCGCCATCGACTATAGTTGTTGGTTGGTTCATTTCTATGCTTCGAAGGTTTTTCACTTCATTTTTTCCTCCATTTCCATACGGCTTTTAACTAAATTCCAATTCTATGTTGAAATGAGGGCCACATGTTTGTTGGCTACTGACTATTAAGTGCTAGCCTCGTCAGCATCAATGAAATTCAATATGGCGGATCTTCCAGCAATAACTTCGTTATGGCGGTTTGCTAAATGACGGTTTGAAGGAAAACGCCTGACGTCGAACTGCAGTTTGAGGTTTCAGTACCTAGCAAGAACGTCTTGCTAAAGGTCCAATAGTTAATGTGTTCCGTTTGATTGAGATACTTACCGTGTTAACACCAGCTGATAATCTGTTACACATTGTTCCGACCCATGCCATTCCAATAACTCCACCACTCCATCCATGACTGCTAAGAAACTGCCCATTGTCATGAGGTATTTTACCAATTAGTTCTCTTTGTCGATACTCTTGAAACTTTCCTAATTCTGCACCGCCAGATGTTTGACGTTCAATGCGATCACCGTTGGTCCAAATTTCGATGGCTGTCATAACAATCCTGACATTGATGCGTTGGTAAATCTGCAACAGAAACATTCCACGCAAACTATAAAACTGCCCGGCGTTATCGGTGTTTTATGTGAGTAGGGTTATTCGTTGGTTTCTCCTGTGCTTCAAGGTCTTTCTCCGGTTCCTACGGTTTTTTGCCCTCCTCAAAAAATAATTTCTAGATTCGAATTCGATCTTTGGGGTTTCACCTAGTTGGAGCTTACCTCTGTTGTGATTGTCTCACGCTGTGAAACAACAGCTAAAGCTTTACAGATTTAGATTTTTTTTTGCAACTTTTTACCGCTTTAACAAATATATTTCCAGACAACTGATAATGTTGATGCGTTTGACCACTACAAACCCCTTGTAGTATATTATCGATGCGGTTTTAAAGTTGGAGGGCAAACCCGTAGCATTATAATCTTGTCAGGGCTCGGTTGTACGAAGAGTGGATAGCGCTATCCGACGGATAAAACCTTATCCAGTGCATAAGTTGATGCTGTTATCCAATAGATTTATCCACTGGATAAGATTTATCCTTAGGATAGCGCTATTTGCCCTCCGCACAACCGGGCCCAAATCCATCTACTTTCCGGGAATTCCTCTTTAGGAATCTCAAATTGTCGGTGTACTTACTGCGTCAACTGCGTTGCAAAGAGTGAGAACTTTATCAATCACGGTTTTTGTGTCGTTTTGATACCTTTGATACTAAAATCACGAAAAAAGAAAACATTATTGATATGATATTTTTTTCATCAATGTTATCATTATCATCGTCGTCGTTCTCATTAGCATTGTCGCTCTCGTCATCATTATCATCATCACTGTCGTTCTCATCATCATCACCATCACATTTACCATGCATCTTCGTCATCATAACCATCATCATCATCATAACCATCATCATCATCATAACCATTATCATTATCCTCATCATCATCATTTAAATTATCATTCAGACTTTTGGGTACGAAAGTCAATTTAAATCAACAAAAAGGATTGTAACTTCATCGTCATGTTAAGAGAAGACTAAAAGCTCGCGAATCATATTTTCATAGCACTTTTTACTTACGATTTCATTGTCCACGACAAAAAGAACCTCGTTGTATCGTGTCTCGTCAGTTGTAAGGTAAGACCGATATTTCTCCTCCATATCCACAACTGAGCGTCTTAACTTTATTTAAAATACAGAATAATGGAATAAGTATTATACGTAATCAAGAAATTATATCAATTTGTCTTGAGTTTTAAAGAAAAATCAATACTTCTAGATTTAGGCTGACGTTTCGTGTGAGCTGCTGTCAGAAAAAATTCTTTCTTTAGTTTGCACAAGGACTGCTTAATAGCAGCCTCGTCTTTCTGGCTTCTAACCCACAGTGTAAGGTGAAGGTTTAAGACTCACTAAGGATGCTATTCCGGGCATGGTGCCCTCCTCAGAGCCAGAGCCCTAACTCAAGCGGGCGTCAGTTAAATTAATAGATCTAATTCGTTGTACGTGGAGCTGAATGTTTTCCCATTTCAGACCACGTGTCATTTCCTTGAGAATAAGGCCCCGTCCACACGTATCCGAAAATTTTCGTATCCGCAATTTTTTTACGTATACAGGTTGCGTCCACACATGTCCTCAAATTTTTGTGACCGTATCCGCAAATTCTACGAAAACGGACACGTGTGGACGGTGAAAACGATTCGAATACGCTGCGTGTGGACGCAAACATTTTCGCATCCGCAAAAACTTTTTGCGGGTACAAAAATTTCCGAATACGTGTGGACGGGGCCTAAGACTCTTTGTTAAACAAAAAAATGATGCTCTTGCAAATGACACGTGGTCTGTAATAAGAAAAAAACAGCATCACCACAAATAAGATCTATTGCTTTCCTGGATCCTAAACTTTTTGGCATCACAAATGATTCATCAACAAGTTTCCCCAAAATATAATGTTAACCAGTCTAGGGGAATTCAGCTCCTTGCAAAACTAGATATAAGTCGAACACACCTCGTAATCTAGAAAATATGAATTTTGTTGACTTACCCGTTTGATTGTTGCGCCAAGTTTAGATTCGTCGTCGGATCCTTTATGGAAATGGTCTTCAGAATGCGTCCCTATAAGAAAAGACCACTTAAATTACAGCCATTCTCAATCACACGCGCCGTTTTAGCGATTGTTTCTGATGCGACGAAGAAGCCTTTAATGGACGTCAATCAAGGCGTTTCCATAACATTCCATAGGCACGTGCCCTTATAGGTTTCTGTTTTCCGACAATGTTATGGAGACGCCTTGTGATTGACGTCCACCAAAACCTTATGGCTGTAAAGCTAAAAACAGATCGAGTTAACTGAACACAAGAGAATATTCTCGTGCTGAACATAATAAACCCATGAACCAGTACTAATTAGTTAGTGCTATAATATTATTGACAAAAAAATAACCAAATATTATCATTGAAATATAAATCGTAAAAACTTACCACAGTTCTTTGCTGCATCAAACTCTTTGTCGTTATTTGCAAGATAGAGCTTGTGTGCTCCGGTATTCTGGAATAGAATAAATGATCAATATAGGTCATTGACCTAATCCACAGTTTTCCCATTTCAGAAAACGTATCCTCCCTTTAGTATTATTTCTTTGTTTAACGGTTGTACGGTTGTACATGCTTGGTTGTACACTTGGGGATTGGCAGAACACTTGAAAAGTGTCGAGAAGCAATCCGCTACGCGTCGTGCTTCTCCTAACACTTCTCTTGTGTTCTGCCAACCCCCGAGTGGTTTATCACTTCACAAAGCACGCGCGCGCGTTTAATTTTTTAAGCTTTTAATTTTTCCACTGAAAAATTTAAACTTTCAAATTGAGGATAATATATTAACTTTGAAAGATCCAGAAAAAACAAGCCAAGCTGATCCATAGCTGATCCATAGTACTGTAAATTAAATTTTTCGGCACGAAAGAAAATACATACAGTATGAGTGGCAGTGTTGTATACGATATATAAACTCGAGGCGTAGATTGTGTATTGCTTAACAAACGTATAGGTTAGTTCCTTTGTGTTTCAATAAAATGTTCAAGATTTTCAAGTGAATCTATCCAAGAAAATCCAAGTTAACGTTTATGCAAATGAACATGATTCTGCACAAAATTATAAAGCTCTTTACGGTCGTGATTTCTATTGTTTTTTTCCTCATGAATTGTTAATTTCTTTGTTAAATCATTTTACCTTCTGGTCATCATGAGGTTCGATATGAAAAGTGTCCTTTCCATCATCAATGATTCCTCTGCAAATTAAAAAAGAAAAAAACGATTAAAATACATTTTTTGAAGTAGAGAAACTAAACGAAGTTAAATGTAACCGTCCTGTTTCTTATTAGGGTAGCAAGTAGCACTTCATAGCCAGTGGCTAACAAACCTGTGGACCTCGTTCCGGCCATGATCGATTTGGAATTTAGGAGTTGATTTTTGGAGAGCGAGGAAAACCGGAGAACTCTAAGAAACCCATAGTTCTAAGCACAGGAGAGAACCAACACTGAAACAACTCTACCGGCTCACATACGAATTCGAAACTGAACTCGGCTGAACTCAAACTCCGGTTGCATTGGTGAGAGGCGAGCACTCACCGCTAAGTTATCCCTGTTTCTCACCTTTTGATTTGGAAAGTATTTTGTTTCAAAAAAAAGGGAATAAACCTTAATTAGTTGCTCACCTAAGGCCATTACAGGTGTTTAAAATGACAGTAGAATCAGGGACGCCACGAATAGATCCTTGGTAGTGACAGTTATCCGGTGAGTCCTACAGAAGATCAAGAGATCAAGAAATCAACGGCAATTTGATTAACTGTTTAATGTAAGGTTTAGAAACGAAACAGGGAGACTAAATATATCTGCAATTCTATCAGTTTCAAAATCGACTCATAAATAATTCATACGGTTTGGGGTACAATTAAAGCAGGGGCGAAGTGATTTCTCGATCATACTGGGAGACAATGTACCATTTTCCACCAATACTTTTTTGGCTCCTTTTTTGCTACGCTTTTGAATAGCGCAGCGCAGCCGTGACGTCATAAAAACGAAGACAAAGGCGAAATTCGGACAAACAAACTTACAAGTTTACTTTCAGCAGATAATTTTCGCAGCCGATCGCAGTTGATCTTAGATTACATGGGTTATTATTGCAACTTTAAGTAAAAATAATAAAATCGGTTCGTATAATCCTCGTAGCGGTTAAACAGAATGCAATGTTTGTCCGAATCTTTAAGCTATTTTAAAGAATGAGCGCGCTGCGCTATTGAAGCGCTCATACTACGTCACGACCAAGAATATGACCATCATCATCAAGTGATGATGTCGGTTCTAATATGATAAACGGTGTTTTCAAGAACTGCTCTAAGCAATTTTTCATAGATATCTATGAATATCACTTACCTCGTGAAGTACCTCGGAGTTGTCAGCCAGAAACCTACGAACCGTCACCGTTTTTGGAGCCAATTCACTAAAATGAATCGAGAAACATATTTGTAAAACGGACAATAAGTAGAATATATGAGTGCATACTCCACCTAGACTATCATTATCATTATAAAACTAAACCCAAAAGATTTTCCGATCATTTACACGAAATATTGCCCATCTAATCAGACAAAAAGTAGTCGTCTCAACTCACTTGTTACGTTTAGTTTCTAGCACCCAATTGTTAATTTTGAAACTTGCCGAAGCTTCATGATCACCCTGGAAACAAACACATATACAGCTAAAAATATTAGTACGGCAAAAATTAATGAATGGCAAAATATGTATGGCGATTTCAAGCGGAGTGAGGGGGGGTACTGAAAATGGTGAAGACCATTTACGAGTAGACCTGAGCGTAATGTTTTATCATTTTAGACCACGTGTCATTCTCTTGAGAATGACCTTGTTTCGAAGAATGGACTGAAGGAGAAAGAACAGGCTTGCATGGAAAAAAATGATTATGATAAAAATAAGTTTTTTTTACTAATAAAAGTAACTTTAGAACAAGAGTTTTAAAGTAATATAAACTAACTCTGATACTTTTGTTAAAAAGTAAATTAAAAGTAATTAAAAGAAATTAATGTGTTTCATTTAGAAATTCCCTTAATCAACCAAGGATTAAGCTTGCCAACTAAATCGAAACAAAGGAGCAAAGGGGAAAAAAAAAAAAAAAAAAAAATAAATAAATAAATAAATAAATAAAAGAAAGAAGATCATTATATTAGGAAACTGTCTTTTATCCTCTCTCTTATTTTCTCTCTTTGTTGTTTTCTCTCTTTATTTATTTATTCTTATTGTATCATTCTTCTTTTTTACTTTGACTTAGTAATGTTTACCACCGATATTAAAACATATTTGTATATCTACAAGGCTGAAATAACTTCTTTTGAGAAGTATAATAGTATTGTAATGGTAATAGAGAACTTTAAACATATATGTAGTATATTCTTTAGTAATTGTAAAATAAAGAATAAAGGACAAAAAGAAAACGAACTTAAAAAACTTGATATTAAGAATGAAGAACTTCAGTGTTAGCGTTAATGGTTTTAAGACAAGCATAACATAAGATTGAGAAAAAAGGAAGTGGAGAAAATAAAGAATATTGTATTCGGACGTATTTGGGTGTGTGTATTTTAGAGTAATCAGTGAGCTCAAGAGAATATGAAGTACTTGATATTCTCTTGGTGAGCTGTAACTCCCTTCGTCCTTATGATTAAGTACTATACCCTACTTGCTTACATGGATAGCTGTTGTTAGATCCCTTTTGCTGCGATGACGATCCAAACGCTCAGGATAAGTAATTCGTAGTTCTTTGTGTCTTATTGCTATCAAAGGACAGAAAAAAAGACCAATTAAAACACTGATATAAATGAATGACTCTCTTAATTGTTTTTCATGGAGTTTTTGACTCTAGAATTAGTATGTGTGTATAATATTTCGTGGACTTCCAGGAGGTATACTAGTTAGGTGGGAATTTTAGAAAAAGGCCGTGTGAGTTAAGTTAATGTAACAGGTTACCTTGAATCTCCACAAACAACAAGAAAGAAAGGAAGGCGAGGAAAGAAGACCTCATCTTCATCGATCTGAAAATTTTAGTAAAAGTTTTAGAAAATGACTCATTTTAACAAACGTTTAGTAGCGTTAAAGCAAGAGCGTGCTTAATAGAAAAGAGGGTTATCTTACATAGCTAGCTTACCTTCTTTCTGGTTACTGTTTGGTTATGAAGCGTACAGGGTTATTATAGCCCATTTTATAAGCCTTTTCAAAACAATTTAAATGGAGTATCAATTTTGTTTACTTTTGCATCTTTTAAAGAACAAAAGGTATTCATTAGGACTATGATATTTCAAGCTTGTTTCTAGGGATATGTTAGAGTAACTAAAGAATCCTTAGTGTTCGTTTTGTTGGACTCAAACAATGTAGCAATTGCGATAGAAAAACTTCATCCAACATTTTCAAGCCACTTAAACTGAAAACTTTAATTGAAATATAAAAAATCCGCTAAAAAAGAATGTTGAGTTTCAAAATCGCTATACTTTTCAAGTTTTGTAGTTTTAAGTTTCCTTGATTTTCAATTTTCATTACACAAGTTTTAATTTATTTTTCAATGTATTTTTTGGCTAAATTAAAAGTATATTATATTGCAGTGTGGGTTTTGTCTAACAATAGGATTTTCAAGGGGTCATGGATTTATTTTAATGGAGGCCTTTCTTTCTCATGTCACTCAATAAAACTAAATGAATAAACTATTTACATAATAGTGCTACACATTTAACACAAGTGGTCCACCAATCTTCTATACATTTCGAGGGGCTGTGACGTGTCGTGCGGCAAATTCGTTTTTTCTATTTTCAAAAGCAAATTCAGATTTCTTGCTGAGCAAATTGTTTTCTTGATTCAAATAAAAACACGCAATTCTAAATTATGACTTACACCTATTGCAAAAATGATAAGAATAAAAAATAAAAAATAAATTAGAAATATTGTTTTTCAAATATCGAGCCTAAAGTCCCCTAGATTGCTGCAATCTTGGCCTTTCAGCTTATCTCATTGATCGTCTCCAAAAAGAAACTGAAAATTTGAAATGTGCAGAATAATTCTTAACAACCCCCTTTTAAGAAAAAAAAAAAAAAAAAAAAAAAAACGATCCCCCCTAAGCAAGGCTTGTAGCTTCTTCCATAAATTGTGCATCCCCCCATTTTTCTGATAAAAATTTGCCCATCTCCCCTTTTTCCTACCAAAATTTTCCCCATCCCCCCTCAATTTCACCTGCCCTCCCCCCCCCCCCCCCTGCCATACATTATGAACGCAGCTTTAGTGGATTTAATTTTTTATTTATTTCAGGATCTGATTCATAATGGTTGTGCCATGAATACACATTTATATAAATACAAATATATACGTCACTTACACATTTATCTTCTTTGTAGACAAGATAATATCATTCTCAGAGATATTTATATCAATGCATGATACATATTTATTAGAGTTTTCGCGTTTTTACAACTTGTTTGATATTTATATGCGTACTACAACCAACAAAACCAGACCATATCACCACTACTAGAGTTTTCATGAACACGTGAAATACACTTTAGCGTTTTTAGAATTATTCTGTTTTCTGTTGTATTCGGATCTGACTGTTACCCTCTAATAAAATACACTTTCTTTTGCGAGTTGGTAAAAACCACTCTATAGACCTAACCCTTTTCATGTGACGTCAAAGCAGCTCAATCTGGGGAGTCCGTCAAAACAAAAGAATTCCCTTCTCTTGAGGATTGAACTATTTTTACGATGTTACCAGTGGTAATATGTTCAATTGTTTTGACCCTCAGGTAGGGATTTAGTGCAAGTTACCTTATAGTAAATTATAAGTGCGATTCATCGTGCTATTTTCATAAATATGCAAACTCGGTAGCACATTTTCAGCGATCATGGCTACCAAAAGGACCACCCTTCGACGTCGAAGGGAGGTGTAATTGCTTAAAAACGCGTGTTTCACTCAACCATTTTCAGCGGTCATGACGACCAAATGGAAACCATCTTCGAGGTCGATCCGCCATTTGATCACTACGACCGCTGCAATCGCCCAAAAACATGTTTCACCCAATCATTTTCAGCGATCCTGGCGACCAAATGGAAACCATTCTTCGACGTCGATATACCATTTGATCGCTACGATCGCTGCAATCGCTCAAAAGCGTGTTTCACGATAATATGAAACACATTTTCAGCAATTGTTGGCAATCTCAGCTATCGCGGAGATCAAATGGAAACCTTTTTCCGAACGATAACCCCAGCGATAGAAATGTGAGAAATGTTCATTTAATTCGTATGAAAGTGGGTCAACTATTGCTTTGCTTTTTTCTTAAACTACTTCAATTTCATCTCTGATTTTCTGATCCCTGCATAGTTACTTTTCAGGGACCACCAATACATCACTTTATACTCCGAGTTGATCGTGTCCTTCTCGTACCTACCATTCAAATGGGACAAGCCACAGTTGTTATGCCACCAAGGGCCTTCGTATTCGATAGCACAGCTCCAATTAGGATCAGCCATGTCGTTGTCGTTGTCAGATGTGCTGAATTGCATGCCACTGTGAATCTCACGTGAGTTGCTTGAACTCGCTGTTGAGAGTGAGTCGCCTGCAGTACCCGAGTATCCACTCACGGTCAAGCGATACGAATCACTTTCGTTAGCGATAGAAAAAGTCGAATACTCTGAATAGCCCGAATCCCCGTTCCAGTTTTCAACATCAACACGTAAAGATGGAGGTGGGATACCCGGTCTTCGGAGCAGTCGAAGGATCTTGTCGAAACCTAACCAAAACTCGCCACTCACGTTGCCAAAACCCGTCTTGTACTCTTGCCATTTACGATTGAAGCGTACGGAACCATCAAAACGCTTCTGGAACAAAGTCCAACCGCCATTCGTCATGTTACAGTACACAGGGAATGCACCTAACCCGTCTGGATCTATAAAATAGACGCCGTCTGATGTGAAGTTTAACGCATGTAGCTGGGAACAGTCTTTGCAAACTAAATAAGAGAAATAATTTATCAAAACAGGATCAATAGTCCCCTTCACAGTTTCCCTCGCCATCTTGAAAGGTAACCGTATATGTGCATCAAAGCGAGAACGGCGGTGACCTTGCAATGATAGAGACATGTAAATAATCGTTCAAGGTGTCAAAAAAAGGTTTCTACACCTCCGTTTTCGTTTCGATGCACAGGCACGGTTACCTTTCAAGATGGCGCAGGGGACTTTGACTATTATAGTGGTATATTTGCGATGTCGAGGGTAAGGAAAAAACTGGGCCAAGTCGGCATTGCAGTGCATTTTAGGGGCTGTCTCAGGGACTAAATAGACGCCATCTTGGAAATATGTCCCTAAAACAGTCCGACAATGCACTGCAATGCCAACTCGATCCAGATTTTTCCTTTAAGGCCAGTGGCTAAGAAAAACGCCGAGAACTACTATATATGACATCATCTCTCTTGCTTTGCACCAGAAGATGGATTGTGTTAAGTCTGGCATATATTACTTTATTGTTTTAAGAAAAAACGGCACTCGACCTCAAAGTCAATTAGATGCGACGCGGCAAAAGTTCAAGCTTAGCCGTTTGAGCAGTGCCTGATACTCACTTTTTTGGCAGTCTTCCCCACCAATTCCAGACTTACACTTGCAACGATAGCCATCGGTATCATACTCAGGTAGACACGAACTAGTGTTTGCGGAACATGGCTCTTGCAGCTGACATTTGTTCTGCAGAGGGAAAAACAGACTTAAATTATCGTTAAAACAAACAAAGAAAATAAAGTACTCCTTTCATCTCAGAGAGCCATTTTTCGTGGCCTCTTACTATCGTGTTTCGATGATTGCTTCACTGCAGAGAGAGAGAGAAAAAAAAGCGATGTAAATTATCGTAAAACAAACGAAGAAACGAAAGTAGTCTCGGAGAGTCTTTTGGGCCTCTCACTACTGTGTTTCGATGATTACCTCAACCCCAAATGTTCAGTTTTAATGTGAAAAAATAGAAATAGCTTTGTATTAGTATAAATATGGGGTATTTTGAAATTCTTTTAAAGTTAGTTAAGTCTGTAGTTGTAAACACGATCAATCAATAAAGCGTCCTTAGTATCGATAACAATGAAATTTATTATTCATTCTGAGAATACGAAGATTCATGTCACTCTAGAGGCTCCTCCGCAGCCTCTAACTAGATTTTTCTTTTCCCTAAAAGATTTCTAGTATTTTAACAAGCATAAACGTGTACTAAAATGCATATCGTCTGGGCGTGATTGAAACCTTTGGCAGTATATATATATATATATATGGCTTGTAAAAATCTATCTAACTGGAATTCTCCTCAGTTGACCGTACATACATACGTAAAAACACACGAAATAGTTCACAAAATGATGAATGTAAATTTCCACTTACATTGGATATTCTTTTCCCTCGACGGGATTTCATCGGGATACTTTAGTTTGCAGAACATGTTTTTCTAGGGGATGGCATTCAATTTTGAAGTGGTGGGGCAGAAGGCAATATGCTCGGTTAAGCATCGTCAGTTCTTGCAAGAGTCTATATGGACGTTTGTTTTAATCAATAATAATGACGTTTACTGTTCTTTGATATCCTTTTTGACGTCAGGGTCTCAGTTACTCTCAGTTAATTTTTCCGCATATCAAGAGAATATTTGGCCTCAAAATTGAAAATAATTGCCATTGATTGTCAAAGCTTTCGAAACTAACGACCGCGCGGCAGAAGTTGTCATTTATTAATTTTTTGTCATATATTCTTCTGTATTGTCTCGTTAATTCACGAAAATGCTTTACTTGCTTTAATTCGTAAACTGCTTCATGAACATTAATATTTTTGATTTCTGTTCAGTGAAACGTCAATAAATAAATTTCAAAAAGGAGCCGAGGAATAAAAGACAAGTGCAGGACAAACTCCTTCAGAGATAGAATGTCAGGATCATCTTTTTTTGCAATCGGAAAATCCTCATATTTGCCGTAGTTCCAAAATGCAACGTTATTTTGCTTCTTTTTTGATGAAATTTGATTTTTTAAGGTAACTATGGAAGAAACCATGCACGGTAAGCTACGAAGAAGATATGCCCACACGTACCGAGTAAAAGGAACGAGTTAACAAGACAATTTAAACTAATTAACTCTAAGATTTACTCCTGCTGTTAAGAGTTGTCTTCAAGGTGTTTGGCAACATTCAAAATTAATAACATTTTCCTAACTACATTTCGCTTTCATTTCTTCTTATCTAGCTTCTATTTCCATTCTGTCTATATATTCTAACGCTAAGAGCACTCTTAGCAATTGTGGCTAATTTTAAAATATATTTTCGCTATATGCGAACAGGCTACGGTCGTACCGTGGCTATATTATACCTCATTAACTAAGAAAGATAACTGAATTCTTAAAATGGGATGCACCTGCCTAGCTTTAGCTATCAGCGACTAACCCTAAATACGTGGTTTAAAAGGTGACTCCAACGTAATTAAAGTCAGCGAGTGAATTTAGCGATTTTTATTGCGTCAAACACACTCGGATATTTCGGAATTTAGCACATGTAATACCTCAAACATTTAGGCTTTTAACGGCGTATTCGAATTTATATTTTTGAGTTGCGTTTGCCGTTACTGGCCGATTATCTAACAGTGGCTTTTCACGAATATTGTCCTCCCGTTCGCTTAAAAATCGAACGATTTCCATAAAACTTCAGATGCTTTGTAAAAACGGGTTGTCACAATTCTTCTGTCTGCCGAGTTTGGAGAAAATCTATCGATTTGATGTAGCTGCGTGGCAAAATAGGCTGAAATAACATTTACCATTTTAATTAAGTTATTGTCCGACAACTTGACTAAGAGAATAATTAAAACCTCCATGCAGGCTAATGCATGCAGGTGTTTGTCAGTATTGATTTCCAGAGTCTTCTTTTCATTCTGTCAAATAATATAAAAATAATAATTTTGTCTTCTATGGATCGGAGCCATGGCGTCTTAAAGCCAGCGATTATACACGGACCAATTTTCTCTGTCTCGCAACGGCGTTGGGACACAAGTTGCAAGAGTGTCTATACGGTGCAACGGAGACTCAAACGTTGCCAAAAGTAGAAACGAATTTCTCAACGATTGCTGCAACTTGTTTGGCAACATTTTTCAAATTGCTCTGTATGCAATGCTTCATGCAACTTGTGTCGCAGCGCCGTTCCGATGGTGTTCGCGACTACGGAACGAGCCACTGTAACAAATGTCATTAATTTTGAAACGATGTTATTAACAGCAAAGGGGGAAGGGGAGTGGAATTGAGAGAGAGATTGAAAGGGAGGAGAGAGAGAGAGAGAGAGAGAGAGAGAGAGAGAGAGAGAGAGAGAGAGAGAGAGAGAGAGAGAGAGAGAGAGAGAGAGAGAGAGAGGGAGGGAGAGAGAGTAAAAGAATTGGGTAAGAAAGGTTTGATAACAGGCGAATATCGAATATGTGACTCGTGCAGTGCAATAAAAAAGCAAAGAATGGAATTAATGACATATGTACGTGCATCTCAGTAATAGAGAACATGCTTTACTTACCACAGGATAAAAGTAGTGGAAGTCTGTACTGGTAACGTAGGAAGATCTTGAGTTGTACTTATCTGTTCTTAGTAACTCACAGTCGTGTTTACCATTGATGCGATTCCCAAAGTTAAACGATATACATTCAAGGTTTTTCGAGCATCTGAAGGCACACGAGCCAAGTTTATTGACTATGTGTTTCTCGATAAGGTGAGATGTGATTCGACGAAAAGCGTCTGCTTTAAACCTCTCGGTTACTATTCCTTCAGGAGTAACTTTTCTACTTTCTGTGGAAAGGTTGTGAAGAAAAATCCCGAAAACAAGAAAATATAACAAATGCATCTTAGATTAAATGATAAATCGATATTCTCAAGAAGAAAAAAAATTTCACGTAAGAAAGGTTGATGAACTAAAACCCTACTAAACGTTCCGGCTTAGTTAATAGGTGGGCGTACGATGACGTAATTTGTTTTTATCAAGAACATTAAATTATTGGAAATTCTAGCAATAAACAAACAAACATCAAAAGTGGCAAGATTCTATCGCTTTGGAAGATATCTGAGAATTTGAGGGAAAAATCTCTTGATGGTTATCAAGTTAATGTGTGACGTTTTACAGTAAATGCATGTTGGTTGACAAGATTTTGCCTACCAACCTACATTTATTGCAAAATTTAGCAACTTTAATTTATCATATCTCCTTAACTAATGAAGCAACTGCTCTCAAATTGATAAATATTATCAACAGTTATGACTTCTGTATATTTCTTAAGTCCAATCGTTTATGGCTCAATAGTTGATTTTTGGAAATGTAAACAGTACGCCCACCTATAAGGTATCGTCAATTACTGCGATACTTCCCCTTAGTAACTCTGCATGACGGAATGAGTAAAATAATGAGCCTTTGAATTGGTTGTAAGTAACCAGGGACAAGTAACTTTCTAAATTCTGGCAAACTTTATTAACAGAATTTGATGGGAAGGAGGGGGGGGAGGGAGGGGGGGCAAAATCTCCCTATAAGCATGATGAACTTATCAGTGAAAAAACGTCGAGCATCAAGCCTTTTATACTCAGGAAAACGTATGACGGAAATTGCATTTCTGACTGAGCTTCTGGATTTCAGAATGTTCTGGGGGCATGCCTCCACACAGTAGAATAGCTATGTAACTGCAGCATACGGTAACAATAGTTTTCTAGCATATGTGAATTACAGAACGGTTGGAATTTTGAAAAGCTGCAGGTTTAAGTTGAGTTCCCTCAAAGCATGGCGGTTAATACCGAGTCATGCAGTTTGAGAGTTTTTTTATAGGTGAAGATTTTGTATGTGTAAAGATGTTTACTTATTGATGAGGATTGACACGGATTGCATGCACAACGATTCTAGTTTAATCACAATTCAACATGGCTCCTCTAATGCCTAACACAGGTAGCCCATACATGTTTGCAAGTAATACCGCTGATAATTACAGTATGAAAAAGATATCGTGCAGGGACATGTTCTGTTAATCTTGTAATTTGTGTAACGGAAAAGATATAGATCGAGCACTCCAAAAATTCGTCCCCCCTCCACTCCTCCCATCAAAATTCAAATCGGGTACGTCCCTAACTCCGCAACTGAATAAATAATTCATACTATACCATCACGTGCATGCACTAATAATACAGCTTGTACCACAGGTAGCCCAAGCTTGGTTTCTGTGGTGTTCTGTTATAAGGAAATGTATGGAGATTCATCAAAAATTTGAATAAAATCATTGAAACGTGAAATAAAGCCTCGAAATTTTACCCGATCATTGAGAAATAGCACTTCTTTCGCTCTGCGTGGTTATTTTTTGAATTTAGCCCGTTTTAAGATTTTTTCCCCCACCAGTAAGAAATCTTATTTCAGCAAACAAACAATAACAGCAACGAACACGACAACAACAACATCTACAGCAAGATGACGATAACCAACAATATAATAATGGGCTCGCTGTGGTGCGTTCATTGCTGGTCAGCAGCGCTGTGCCATTCAAAATGGCGACCAGTGTTGTCCTTCCACTAGGATACGAAAACTTAGCAAAAGGACTGGATGATGAGCTGAGTGAAAACGAAAAGGCTGAATTTCTAAAAGCTTTAAGTTCAGGCTTAGCTGTGCAGGAAGATACTAAAGGGTTAAACATAAATGAAACGCTGAAAGTGGTTCACAAACATGGTTATTTCGATAATGGCAAATCATCTTCAAGGTTACTCTCAAGCGTGGCAAAGAAGACTTCAGTCTCCCAAAAAATCGAGAATATCATTCAAAAGAATAGCTCTTCGTTCCCAGAAGGGAAAGCTGATTTTGTTGGGAGGGAAAAAGACGTGAAGGAAGTTACGGAACGCTTAAAAAATAAAATTATTCCCGGCATAAACTTGTTTGGAGAATCAGGCGTTGGAAAAACAACATTGGCTAAAGAAGTTTCTAAAGAACTTAAAGGATTTGAAACGTTGACTGTTGATTTAAGAGATATCAAAGATATGGACACAGTCTATGTTCAAATCCTTTTGAAGTTAGGAGTTAAAAGCTGGAATTTTAGTGTTGATAAGATCTATGAGTATCTCAATGAGAAGTTGGATAAAAAGACTTTGGTCATTTTTGACAATGTCGAACAGCTGCTGAATAAAAAAGGAGCGTCAAGAAAAGATTTTACAGGATTACTAAAATCTGTTATTGAAACAAAGGCCTGCAAAAGTAAGTTGCTTAAATTTATTCTGACTTCTCAAGAAGAAATTAATGAACCTTCACTAAAAGGTAAATATTTTACTGAATATGAAGTTAAACCACTGAATAGTGAAGTCTCCAAGAAGTTTATAATGAAAAGGCGAAATGCTGTCCTTGAAGTTCCAGAAGAAGAGAATGATCAGGTCATAAATGAAATTTCTAAAATCTGCCGTGATATTCCTTACTTGTTGGAAGTGACAGAACAGCTCATGAGGTTTAGTTCTTCTATTGAGGCCAAAGATGTCTTACAAAAACTGGACTCTTTGATTGAACAGAAAGTACCGAGAGACTTTGCCTGTATCAGTGCATTATTTGATTCACTGCCAAGTGATCACTTAAAAGAAGTTGCTGTAAAGATTTCTTTACTCCGCCTTCCTTTCTCCTGGTCCACTGCAATGAAAATTACAGAAATTAAATCTGATCATGATGCAGAGATTGATTTAGAAATGCTAGTAAATTACAAAATGATTGCAGTTGTGGATGTAGATGGAAAGAGGAAGTATGACACCCATGGCCTATTTAAAGACTTTATTAAATATCTCTGTGGCTCACGACCTGGGATCAACGACAGCTTCAAACAAGGAGAGAAACAGTTTTTTAAGCACTTTTCTGAAAAAATGGTCACACATGCAAAAAACTTGGAAACTGAGTTTGTCAAAACTTATTCCAAGCTGGAGATCAACAGAGCAAACTTAGAGCTCGTTATTGACTTATCCGAGGAAAACAAAGACTCCTTGGACCTGTTGCTTCATACTGATGACCACAAACAGTTTGCACTGATGGGAATTCTCTTTGAAGTTTTAAAAGAAGTAGATGAAAGAAGAGATCTTTTTGCTAAATGGGCTGATATGGCTGCAAAACAGGGTATGATTATTGTACACATAGGGTAACAAGAATGAATTTGGTTTAGTGACCAGAATCTTAGTCTTTGATGTAAATTCATTTTTGCAATCCTTTGTGGTATGAAGTGTCTATATTCTGTTGTTGAATTTTAGGTAGCTGAGCTAGAAATATGGGTTGCTGATTATTATTCAAATTAACTTGTGCTCAATCAGTGTCATCATACAAATATATGCATGCGATGGTACCCTTATGTCAAGTCTCTGGCTTGAATTCCCTTCAATAAAAGTCTCAAGTCCAAACTTAGTTCTGGACCTAATCTATCTCCCCATTGCAGTGTTACACTAGCTACATGTAACATGACCATCTTTAAAATCAGGCCTTTGGTCTTTTCAATCAAATTTTACAGCTTTGTAGTTGGCTAATGCGTAAAAAATGAGTGACTCTGGTTGTTGTGACAGCACTGTTATAACATAAATGTATGCATTCTCAAGCAACCCCTACATGAACCAAGAAGATTGAGTCTAGGTTGATAATCCTTACATGTACTGTACCTCCCTCTCTCCCTTTGTCTCATTCCTTTCCCTCCTTCCTTCCTTCCCTCTTTAATTTTTATCCTTCATTCATTCATCCCTTTTCCTTATTTACTCCCTTTCTTTCTTCCCTCCCTCCTTCCATTCCTTTCTGTTTATTTTTAAATAAATAGTGATTTTCTTAGTCAGCATACTTCTGTGGACATCTTGCTTGCTTCTTGGACATCTTACCTTGCTCGCTCTGGAGCCCACAATAGCTTGTCCTTTTGTAAAATTTTGTGCAAAATGTTTTTCAATTTTCCATAACCTTCCATTCTCTTGAGCAGTCTCTGAGAACTAGTTAATGATTTTATGATATTTCTTAACAGAAAACTGGTTAGCCAGTGCCTTGATGAGATGCTGGCAATCACTACAGTGTACTGACACAGAAGGAAGAAAACTTGCTCCGAAAACATTAGAAGAGGCACATAAATGCATCAAGAAAGCTGAGGAAACACCAGGTCATGAGCAGAAGATACGCGAAGTTAAAAGCTTGTATTCACACTGTTCTGGTAAGATCAAGTATTATAGTGCCACAAAGTTAGTCAAAGAGTCAAATGAAAGCACAAGGCTTCTGAAAGAAGGGATTGAAGATTTAAAAGATGCAATTTCGATAAGAGAAACGTTTATGGGAGATAGCACTTTAAGTTCACGGGGCTTGAATCTCATTGGTAATTGTTACATGGAACTTAATGATCCTCTGGCTGCATTGGGGTATTACCAAAGGGCAATACAGATGAAAAGGAGACTCGTTGGTAGTGACAGACACTGGGAGTTCCCAACATTTTACAATCAAATCTCACAAGTTCATGACCAGATTGGCAGAAAATATGAGCAGGGTTTTCTCAGTAGCTTGTTAGGAGGAAAGAAAAAGGCAAGAGAAGAATATGAAAAAGCCGAGGAATTGACGAAGAAGGCACTTGAATTACAAGAAGAATTAGAAGTGAGTGGCACAGAACACACAGCCATTTTCCAAAGAAACCTCGCAAATATTCTTTTGGGGCTTAAAAAGTATGATGAGGCGCTTGAATATGCACAGAAGTCCTATGAAATCAGAAAAAAGAATCTTGGAAAACACCCAGACACTGTGAGGATTCTGTACGCTATTGGGATCATTCATGAATGGAGAGACGACCCAAAAGCAGCCCTACAAATTTATGAAGAAGCTATTGAAATGGAGGAGACTTTACCTGAGGACAACCATAGTGTTGTGAGAAATCTGCTGTATGAGAGACTTGAGGTAATGTTGAAAAGAGTCAAGAAAAGGAAACAGGCAGAAAATGCAAGGATTCTTTACTTGACTGGGATCATTCAGGAATTCAAAGAAAATACTAAAGCAGCTTTGCAAAGCTACGAAGAAGCGTTAAAAATGGAGGAGTGTCTACCAGAAGAGGACCACAGTGTCGTGAGAAAGAAGTTGTATGGTAGACTTGCAGAGATGTATAAGAAAATGAACCAAGAAGACAAACTGAGGGAAATGGAAATCAAAATCGAAGAGATAGGAAAGGTTAGTTGTGTATTCATTAGTGTTCAAGAGAAATTTTCGGGGAAAAAAAACAAACAAACAAACAAAAACCAAAACACAAAAACGAACAAAAAACTAAACCAAGCAAACAAAAACAAACAAACGAACAAACAAGTCGCAAGGAGTGTACGTGCGCTGGCTCTTCTGTAATAGAATCACTTTGCATGAACATTGATCTTGGACCCGTTATCAAATTGAAGTAGAATAGCCTTCTTAAATCTCGTACCCAGAGCCCACGTTCCTATTGGTCAGTACCGAGACAATTGACCAAGAGCGTTTCGTACCCAGAGCCCACAGTCCTCTTGGTCGGCACCGAAAAATGTTTCTCACTGCTTATCAATTTGAACGTAGGCTCTGGGTTCAAGTTTGAGCCACATCCTAGATATGCTTTGCTTGTCATGCACAAATGTTTTACTTTCTAGATTTAATTAATTATTTTCTCCTGTCACAAATGACTGAGTGTATCAGTCTACGAAGCATCACATTAAAGCCTTTGTGCGTGACAAGCAAAGCATATCTCAGAATTCAGTGGGCTATTGTTTGTAAATGTCTACTGTCTGTGGTTTTTCTTTCAAATTTGGTTTCAATCAAGAAATGCGCCCCACAGGTTTCCCATTCCAAATCTTTTACTATAACCAATCCAAATTTACTCAGCACGAGCACCGACTAGGAGTGTAATTTCTAAATATATATATAATATTGTTTGATCTAGTATCATTTTGTTTGCCAGGAAGACGAATCTTGGATTGTTAGCGGACCAGTTGAATTCGAGATCAATGTGTAAGTATCTGGCCACAGAACCAAAATCTGAGTACTTATTGTATGCTGATGATAATTAGTTTATATATACAGTCAGCTCTCTTTACAGCGGACACCCTCGGGACTGTCACTTCATGTCCGTAATAATGAGCATCCGCAATTACGAGAATTAATTTTGGTCATTATATATGCCGGGGAATTTTCTCCTGTTCGTAATAACGAAGTGTCCATAATATCGGGGTGTCCGTAAGTCGAGAGTTGACTGTAAATGTTTGGACTGTCGGTCTCATCAGATGATTGCTTCTGTACTTTGTGATGGTCATTCAACCACTCTAGTCCATGAGTTTAGTCTGTGTTTTGTGACTTACACTGTTACCACTGTATTTTAGCGGGTAATTGATTGATTGGTTGGTTCGCTACCTGTCTGAACGGACAGTCAACCCAATCCTGCCTATGTTAAGTACCGGTTGTTTGCCTTATTCCTTTGTAGGTCCGATTGTAACTCAATCAACTCGACTATCCTAGTACGTTTGATTCTAGTATGCCTTGGAGCATAGAGCAAATCACTGTCTGTTTTCTTATTTATTGAAAAACGACGTTGAGCTTGAACCATAGGCCTTTTCTGAGTTCGATAAACAGGATGCCATTGTGGTCTAGCTTCGGTACAAACAACACCATATAAGGCATGATGAACAAAAGATGATTGTACGGTAGCTAGAACACGATGCACCATTATCGCTATCTCAGAAAAGGTCTATGGCAGAGAATTGAGGAAAAAAGGAGAGAGTGAACCAAAAACAAAAACGATTCGAGAAGTTTGTCCTCTACGCGAAGAGATTATGACTGAGGTCAAACAAAGCAACACTACTACTAAATAATGACTGGGATGTCAATCAACAATTACATATCATCACCTATTAAGTAATGATTAACCCTTCAAATGTTTTTTTTGTTGGTTCCGCAGATACGAAAATGGGGGCTACTATAACCACTCTAAATATGGACATTTTATCTATGTTCCACCAAACACTGTCACTGAACCAACGAAGATCAAATGCAAAGTATTCGACACTCACCCCATTCTCTCCCCGGCAAAGTTCACCGAGGGTTTGGCTAGCTATATTGTGGAACTGGGCCCAGCGTCTGTTGACCTGCGAAACCCCATCATCGTGACCCTGTTGCATTCAGGGCCTGTCAAGAAATATGGCTATGAAATAACCGTAAGGGCCTTCGACACTGTAAATGAATCGTGGAAAGAAATTGAAGGTAAAACTGCAAAGTTAACCTTTGTTTTCAAGTTACTAATCTCTGCGCCATGGTGGTATTTAACAAAAGTTTTTTCATTTGCTGCCTTTGATACCACATATAGAGGCTTTGCACCATCACGTGTTGGCAGCCATGACAGGAGGCACAACAATAGTCTTTTTCTCCCTGGAAAACTGAATTCTTTCTCATGTAAGGCCAGATTAGATCAGATTCAATTGTTCCTGCCTCCTGTCATGGCTGCCATCACGTGATGGTGCAAAGCCTCTATATGGCTCATCCTTCATTGTCTTGTTTCTTTGGGAATTGCAAATCATCAGTCGAAGCTCACATTTTCAAGATGTTGCATTCCAACATGCATCGACATTGCTTCACTGATTTGTTAGGATCATTTTTACACACAGTTGTTCTTGTTTTAGTGCTCAAAGAAGATTTACATGCACCAGAATACTGTACACCCCACTATCTCCAAGTGAGCCTGAAAAAGCTCTCAACTTTAGCAGTTGTAACCAGACTCGTCAACGATAGTTTCCAAGTCACTCCTCAAGGATGTGTTGTCAGGTCCTCTGTATATGATGATATCACAGTTGAGTTCCCTGAAGGAGCTGTAAACAATACCTTGGAAGGAACCATGAATGTAAGTAAAATAAGCACTTTATCTCCGGCTAGTATATTTTTTATTGTATATTACATTTCACAACATATGGTCTTAGCATTCTTCGCGTGTGCTCGAACCCTAGGCGGTTTTAGAGCAGCAGGCAGCAACAACATTTCTTCAGGCCTTACGATCCAATGCTGCAACTCTTATTTACTCCGAACTTGGTGGTACATCCGAGTTCATTATCTTTCGCGATTGTTTGATTGTAGAAGCAATTGTCCTCCAGGGTCTCTTTTGTTATGTGAGGGCATGGGTTCGTAGAGAACACAGCTGCTGGTAGCATCTGATGTGGCTCTCCGTACACACGCTTATATATATGTAAATGTGTAAAAAGCGAATTTCAAACAATATGTTTTGGTTCTAGATTATCCGAAAGAAAAATATATGTACAATATGAAGGCAAACGTCGAGTGATTGAGGATATAAAATGTGTCTTTTGTCCGATATAAGCAGTCGATTGCCGATTTGTACTGAAGACTTTTTTATTTGCAAGAATTCACTGACAATCCTTTTATTCACTATAGGTATTGCCCGATAAAAGAATGGTATTAGAGGACAATATTGTTGCTTCTTCAGCTTTGTTGTTCCATGGTTTCCAAGGCGTTGTATTTTCAAAGAATGTGAAAATTAAAATTCCATTTCAATCTTCGAAAACTCCTGGCAGTCATCCTCTACTTCTTCGCTTGGATTTTGATAGCCAATCAAATGGACAGTGGAATGAAGTTGCCAATTTTATTATAAATGACGACGTCATGGAATTCGGCGTTGATCATTTTTCAGCGTAAGAGCCTTGTTTCCTGCTATCTAGTCTATTATTCTTACTTTCTTAGTGTCGTTACGTCGTCATGTTGTCACGCATCGAATTTCTCATAACTCGAACCTAAATGAAATAATGGATGACAAGGCGGAGTCTTTTTTGATGTCATTAGGTTCGGCTCATGTGAAGTTCGACGTTTGTCATGAGTAACAGAAAAACATTGCATGAGTCTACATGTTTACCTAATTTTGCTTTACTTCTTCAGAAACGCTTTGTGACAAAAGAGGAATCCAATATTTTGTGACTATAATATCATAATAAGCATATCAAGCTCTCCACAGTCACTACCGCTACATTATGTATTTACACACTACCCACCTCACAGGCTAATTTTAAGTGCGGACAACCAGAGGAAAAAAACAAAAACAAAAACAAAACAAAACAATAAAGACAAAATAAACAAGTCAAGCATGTTCATATGACCTGTAATCATAACCTGGGTCACAAGGGCGAGACTGTGCCCCCTTATTATTTTCATTGGTTTATTATTAATACTATCGGTTTTTCTAGATTTTGGCCCTTAAATACCCTTCATGCTCCATTACAGTATGTAAAAGACAGCGTCAATTCTTGCTATCGGTGTTGGTTTGATTCCCCAAGTGATGTTAGTTTTGCTGCGTATGAGAAAAACGGACAAACGTGGCCAGATGTTGAGTTTAAGCTGACTTGTGTGGCACTTGATGGACAAGAGGCTCTGGATGACAAAATGGCAGGTAAGTGGGTAGGGTCATCATATGAATGCAACTTTCACGTCATGATGAGGAAGCCATTTTAGAAATTGTGTAGCATAACACCGTGATGGGAATTGGATTGTTAATGTGTAAGAGCTCATTGTGGTGAGGATTTGTCGATGTGAAAGCAGTAACGACACTGAGCTAGCCTGTGTTGCCGGCAGTCTGAAAAAAACCGCAGACCGCTGGTAACGCAGGCTAACTGAGTAGGAATATTTCTATTATCGATCAAGATAATCGTCATGTGAATGCATGAAGCTACAGGTGATAGTAAGATGTACCTTTTTACGTCAAGATTTATAAGCGCGATTGAAATTCGATTGAAAATGTGTAAATATGTAAGATCTCACTCCAGGTTATGGTGAGGATTAATTTGTTGATGGCAAGACAATTACAACAATAGGAATATTTCCTTCTATCTTTAATCAAGATACCCGTCGATTATCACTAAGGGGACTGGCTACTCTTTGGGGGAAAATCTTTTTTTAAACTGCATGTTTTTAAAGTGAAATTTAATGCTGATTCCAAATATGAAAAGACAACAATTCAAGGGTGGTCCCGAGCCTGTTTTCAAAGTTGAAAAGTTCGTTTTTGTTTGTTGTTGCAGGAAAGTCATTCACTTGTTCGGTTTTTTCTACTGGTGATCAGCCCATGAGGTGCCAGGAGAAGGCTTATCCTGAGGTAGAAGATTTATCAGACTGGGACAGAGGATTTCTTTCTACGGTATGTAATATACCTTTCCTTCCTTCACATACGACACCGAGCCCCAAGTGGAACTGAAATCTGCATCGTATTGATGAGAGGCAAGCGCTCTCACTGGCTACACCACCCGTGTTTCAGTGTTACGTCTGATTTTAGAATAGTCATTGCATTGTTTGTAGGTTTCTTGGTGAGAACAAAGAATGCAACAAGCAGTTCTGTGGTACCGCTGAGAATGATGTCATTAAACTGAGCTACTATAACGATCCGAAAAAGCAACGGGAAAACCGTCTCTGCTTGCTGAGATTGAAAAGACGGGACAAAAACTTAGAAGACAACATTGGTGATTCTTCGGTAAGTGCTCTTATTTCTCAATTGACACGGTTTAATTTGTTATTCACAAGGCTTTATTTTTGTTATAACCCTCAATATAAATGCGAGGTCAATATATAGTTAGTTATTGACCCGGTTAATAACTATATATAGACCTCGCATTTATAATGAGCAACATTTGATAGAAAACCTTCTCAATTGATAAATAAAATAAAATATTTCATTACCTCGAACGTCGGCAATAAGCCTATACATGCCTCGGGCCTGCGGCCCTCGGGATGTATATGGCTTATTGCCGACGTTCGAGGTAATTAACTCTTACTTATTTATCTATTTTTCATCAAATAACGATGATGTTGATGGTGATGATGATGTTGATGGTGATGATGATGTTGGTGATGATGGTGATGATGATGATGTTGGTGATAATGATGATGATGATGTTACTGATGTTGATGATGATGATAATGATGTTTATAATGTTGTTGATTATGATTTTGTCGATAGAGAAGGATATGATCATGATCATTTGACGTTGTTGACAATAATGATGACGATGATTGATGATGATGACGTTGAATGATGATGATTTGTGATAAAGATAATACATTCTGACGTTTCCCAAATAGGCCATTGCAAACCATTTTGTTTTTGGCAGTAATGACACCACCATGCAAACGGTTTATTGGAGAATGCTGTATGATGAGTTTAATCTAGCTGTCAAAGGAAGTTTTTTGTTTCCGATCAAGCCAAATATACTGTAACATCAAACGACTTGGACCTTTATTAATTAATATTATGATTTTAAATATATCCAGGTCTTTATAGAGTACTTTGGGATTTCCTCGGACGTTTTGAAGGAATCCCCAGAAGATATCGCAGGAAAAATGAAAACGCATCTGAAAGTGGAAATCAGTTTGGGCGAATGGAATGCAATAAAGTTCTATTCGTCCTTACCAAGAAAAGACGACTGCTTTAAAGATTTGGTCAACGGTTTAAGCGCATTTGAAGGTGCGAAACACATATCTCATTATCTGAAGGAAGGTAGGTCACTTAAATACAAGATAAATCGTTTATTTCAAAATTTAACACATCGCAGTCTTACGACTGAATAGACCCGTTTCGAATTCCAAATTACCGCTGTGTTTCTTGATTACAGACTCATTTGCACAGGGTTAGCCTCGAGTTTGTGCACAATATCCACGTGTTTAAGTCAAGGCCCGTCGAGTTTCAAAGTATTGTTTAAGTTGTGCATTCTTTACTTTACCGTTGGTATTTGTGAATATTTAAACACTGATACGAGGCTAACCCTGTGCAAATGAGTCTGTAATTCGAAACTGGTCTATTACGCGTTAAACTGTACAAAGGCCTTTTCTGAGTTCGATAAAGAGGATGCATTGTGGTCTAGCTCCGGTACAAACAAGACCATATAAGGCATGATGAACAAAAGATGTTTGTGCCGAAGCTAGACCACAATGCACCATGTTCACCATCTCAGAAAAGGTCTAATCATCATCAATAAAAATCTTTGATAATCTATGAAATAATCTATGATATATACGATATAATGATACGATACTATAGTAAGAAAGTATGGCATGTTTTTATAAATAGATATACATACACTTAATACGTGCAAGTTTATAGGCCATGTAACGCGAACACGCCTTAACTCCATCATACTATCGCACATTCCCTTAGAATCCATTTCTAAAAATCAATGGCGGCCACATGCGCATTGGATCCATCACAATGTATGATTTATCTATGTACGGGTTGTTTGTATATAATAAGTTTCGATCGCTTATCACCTCCGCGAAGTACGATGGTGGCGCAGCTCAACGTGGTCGAACTGAAAGCATGTGAAGGCGCCTCTGGCAGCCGCTATACAGTCCATGTATGACCCCGCAGCACAGCTCTAACCAGTTTGAATTAGTTAGGGTTGGTTTTAGACGAGGGAGGAAAAACCGGAGGAAGCGATTCGAACGCGGGACCTCAGAGGTACATTGCAGTTAGACTGGGTCTAGGGAAAACGTGGAAAGTGTTATGTGCCTTAAAGTGCAAATGAACCCTTTGACAATACATTCAGTACTGGTTCTGCATAAAGTAAATAGTTGATTGGTAAAATATTTCTTGATTTGAGTGATGCGTCTTTAAGTTATTAAGGTTTATACTTCCAATATGTTAATGATGATGACGTCAGGTAAGGTATTTGAGTGTTTTTGTTGTAACTAATAATACTAAATGCTGGCCATTTTGAAAATAAAAATTGTAAATAGCTTTCATGTAAACCATGAGTAAAATAATGATGCTTCTTAAATACTGTATCTATGAACCAGTTCGATTTTGTATATTTGATTAAGCCTTAATAGACGTCACACTCATTAGCATATTGGAAGTATAAACCTTCATAACTTAGAAACGCATCACTCAAATCAAGAAATATTTTACCATTCAACTATTTACTTTATGTAGAATCAGTACTGAAAGTATTGTCGAAGGGTTCATGTGCACTTTAAACCAAAGATCAAGGGCGCCAGGACAGACGGATTGGATTTTGAATATGTGTGATTGTTTCAGTTATTCGTAGATTTCTAATTGAATTGATATATGCTTGTTTCTAAATGGATACTAAATAGTGTTCACTCATCTTTAAAATAAACGTCCTTTCCAACCAACAGTCTTTCTGGTTTGAATCAGTTATACGATATGAATATATTTACCACGTCCACCAACGGTCTTTCTGGTTTGAATCAGCTGTACGTACGCTCTGAGTATTTACCGCGGCACTATCAGTGCCAAGCAGCGCCGGCGCCGCTTCGTTAGCGATTACTCACCTTTAATAAGTTAATCAAATTTACCTTCAGCACAGTAAAATAGATTTTACTGTAGATTTTACTGTACTGAAGGTAAATTTGATTAACTTATTAAAGGTGAGTAATCGCTAACGAAGCGACGCCGGCGCTGCTTGGCACGGATAGTGCAGCGGTAAATACTCAGAGCGTACGGCTGATTCAAACCAGAAAGACCGTTGGTGGACGTGGTAAATATATTCATATCGTACGGCTGATTCAAACCAGAAAGACCGTTGGTTGGAAAGGACGTTTATTTTTAAAGATAAGTGAACACTATTTAGTATCCATTTAGAAACAAACATATATCAATTCAATTAGAAATCTACGAAAAACTGAAACAATCACACATACATCTAAAACCCAATCCGTCTGTCCTGGCGCCCTTCCAAAGATCACAATGAACCCGAAAAAATGACCTACAAAAATGACAACATCAGAACCCTTATTATGCCATGAAAAATTTTTATTTAAAAAATCATAACTCAGGAACAAACCGCAATTTTTTTTAAAAACCAGAAAATTCAAACTTTGTATTGTAATCTTGTATTCGACGAAAAAAAGTAAATCAGTGAAATTAGTGAATTAATAAAAATTACAGAAATTCGCATTTTTTTCCTTAAGTTTTCGAAAACATAAACCAAAGCCATATGCCAAATTTGAAGAAATTTCACCTTACAGTTTTTGAGTTTTTTTTATTCAGTTTCAATATTTCAATTTTTGAGGACAAAATTTCTCTTTTGCAAGTTATTGTGCAAGTTATTGTGCAATGCCTAAGTCATCGGCTCTAGAGCGCGCGCGCACTCAAGAAAAATGTTAAAATGTTATGGCATTTTTTTCTGAATTAATGTTACTTTGTTGGAACTGATTTCAGGTCATGATCTAGTTACATCACCTCTAAGAGACTTGGAGCATGAAGTCCAAGATAAAATCATTGATATCGTGGCCAGAAACATTGGGTATTATGGATCAAAACTCGGCAATTATTTAGATGTTAGCAAAGAATGCAGTCAGAATTATTCAGGTGTTGAACAGGTTAGTCAGATGCTTAGAAAGTGGATGACATCGTCTAATAATGGTACAGTTGAAAAGTTGTTTGAAGCTTTGAGGTATTTAAAGAGAACAAAGGCTGAGGCAGAGCTTGCTAATTATACCACAAAGCTATCTATAGAAAAAGCATCATCACCTTCTGTAGAGGATCCTTAGGCGAAAGTTGGCGCGCGTACGCAAATCACGAACTCGTCTTTAGACTTACTCCATGCTGACCTCTCTGATACTTATAGAATCACGAGTGAAGTAAGTAAGTGAAAAAAAGCGAGCGCCGGTCGAAGTCGTGCGATGCTGGTTGGGCTGCCTGTGCTTATTCAGCGCGCGACTAATACAATACGCAGACGAAGGACTTTGCCAAAGTCAGACTCGTCTTCTGAGCATGCGTTCCTCTAGGTCAGCATCGAGCATATGATGTCTATCCTGCCCTTTCACAAGCACGATGTACACTTGGCATTAACCCCACCCCCTCCCCTTACATTAAAATAGTAACCTTTTTTTAAAACAATTTTAGATCTTCAGTAACTTATTTTCAATATTGCGGTCAAAAACTGAGATCAAAATTGAGGCTACGAGAAAACGAAAAGCAATCGCAATTATTAATCTGTTTGTTTTTGCCAACATTTCATAATCACTGAGCCCATGTCGAAATTGTGCTTTTCTTGCGCCCAAAAAGGCAAATAGTTGTATATACTATTTTAGCGTGTAGTATATATATTACTTTTGAAAAGTAAACTAGTCAACAAGACAATAAATAATCTATAAATAATAATTAATAAATAAAAAAACACAAGTAAAACAGTTAGATAAATTAAATATATTTAAAAATCGAGAGAATTAGAAGATAGTGTTTCGTTTAAAGAAACTTTCCAAGTAAAATAGCTAGATATTTGTATATAGTTTTACTACAGTTTTGTATTTTACTACTTTTTCGCGTAAAATCTGAAGATATTTTTAGTCATATATAGTTAAGTAAACTGACTACATATTTGTATATTATTACTATTTTTTACAGTTTTAAACGAGTTTATTGAAAATTACTGAGGATGTTTAGCATGTCGTGTTATGAAAGCCGTTGATCCGTTTTAACGAGTTTATTAAAAAAGCAAGTATCGTCCGAAGTAGTATGCCACGAAAAGGACATAGCTGGTTGGAAATATAATGCGTGACAGCTTGTCGACACCATGACCTAAATCACGTGCTTTTGACTGCACAATTTTGGGCTGCTGGTCAGAATGATTTTGGGTCTTCTCTGGTTGCACATCTGTCATTTTGAATCCTTCTTGGAAAACGTCTGTGATAGTATAGGGACAGTCTTCCTTTACGAATATTTCCTCCTATGTTAAGGAAATAAACAAAAGGCGAAGTTTTCTCTATGATTGGGGAGCACAAGCGTAAAGATAGGGCGGTGGGGTTGGAAGGAAAAAATGAAAAAGGAAGGAAGAAAAAAAGAACAAACTTACAGAATGTTAGATACAAACAAATGGATGCAAAAAAAGATCGATTAACAAAAGGGCAGACAATCGCGAACAGACAAAGAAAAAAACGAATCTGAAGGATTGATAGTAAGGCTTCAAAAGAAAAAAGCAATCTGATTAACACCAAGCAAAAAACAAAAACGAAACAAAACAAAAAACAACGAAAACAAACAAACAAATAACAAACCTACAACAACGAAACAAGTAAAACAGGAAGAATGGAGAGATGGGAGGAATAAAAGTCGTGCGAAGAAGGAGGAAGCTAGAAAAGAACGAAGGACGTCAAAAACTGATACATAAACCCCTTGCAGCACTTTGAATGGAGATCTATTTGGAGGTCAAAATAATAGGTTTCCAATTTTCAGGAGATGAAATTCTTTTGTTATGTCCTCCAAATTGGCCCCTTGGATGTCACCTGCAAGGGTTTATAGAAGGAAGAATGCTAGGATGTTTGATTTGAGTTTTGTTAACGTATTACCTGTCGTTTATCTTCACGCCTAGACATTTGTCTCTGTTTCATGTTCTTGGTTCTTACGTCCCCTCGTACATTATAGACTAGGACACTCTCCATCAAAGCCAACAAAATAAATATAAACGAAGCCAAGAGAAACTCATCAGCAGCTTTGATGTAACTGACTTGAGGCATGGCACTATTGATGTACTGGGACAAGAACATTGCTGTTAACAAGGTAGTGATACCCAGGGACATACGGTCACCAATTTCGTAACGATCCATCCAGAATGGCAGCCATGATACAACCGCGCATAGAATACAGGGGAAGTAGAATTGCAAAATGAAGTAGCCAAGCCGACGACGGATCTTGAACTGGAAAGAAAGGGAGCTGAAGGTGCCTAAGTACCAAATGAAATAATCAAACCTTGTCACTCCAGAAATCAATTTTATAGATGTTGAAATTTAAAACATAAAACGAATAAGTCTGCCCAAACACCTGCATGGAATCTGCCTACATTTCTATCCAATATACATGATTGTTTTTTAATATAGTACTTATCAGAGGCATCTAATAAGTCTTTATCGAGACTTTTATTGAGGATTTGTTCCCGTTAAGCTTACCTACCAATGATTATTCTTCAATACTTTCACTTAGTTCATTAACGAATCCAGGTCAACTAAATATCCAATAAGAAGGGATCCGTTCCTCCATCGATACTCTCCTTCATCCCACACCATGGAAAATACAGCCAATCCGAATGCAGGAAAGCCGAAGACTGGGATCGAGCACCTCGAACAGTTAATGATTTCAAAAATATATTTTCATTACAAGAAAGACCATGCCAAAATTAGTAATTTCGGAAAGTGCTGTTGTCATGTATTAAATCCCTGAAGAGTTATAAGCATTTAGAATGCTGGTAGGCCCTTGGTTGTTGTTTCCATACAAACCTTTATAATTTCAGACAGCTGTAGCTTTTTATCATTTCATGTTACTATACTGAAATTTTGGTGTAATGTTACTACACTAATTTGGATATACTCTTTCTAATGTAAGCATTGTTGTCTTCTATAAGTGATGAACTAAGGTATCTTAAATTAAGGGACACGCCCTTTTTCATGTGGTCGATACACATTCGCTTAAAGGCTCCTGTGTAGATATTATAAGTGGTATAAGCTTTGTATTACTAGTATGTACAGGCTTTGCACCATACCGTGATGACTGCCATGAAAGGGACACAAAAGTAGAGCATTATTCCACAGCGAAATCGAATTGTTTCTCGTGTAAACCAGTTTAGAGCGGATTCAATTGTACTGCCTCCTTTCATGGCTGTCATTACGTGATGGCAAAGCCTCTATGTATGTAGATTTTTATTTGACCTGTGATAAATTCATATTTCTCTTCATTCATGATAACTTGCTCGCTTATGAATCCTGCCAGTTCTGTGTTCAGAAACAACCCACTTTTCCATTCCAATAGTATTTTGTCAGAATCATAGGCATCTGGAAAAAATCATTTACAGCCATTCTCAATCACACGCGCCCTTTAGCGATTGTTTCTGTTGCGACGAAGAAGCTTTTGGTGGACGTCAATCAAGGCGTTTCCATGACATTCTATAGTCACGTGCCCTTATAGCTTTGTGTTTTCCGACAATGTTATGGAAACACCTTGTGATTGACGTCCACCAAAACCTTCCTCGTCGCTACAGAAACAATCACTAGAGGGCGCGTGTGATTGAGAATGGCTGTAATACAGCATCTAGTATATTGTCACCATTGTAAATATCAGAAATACCAAAAAGGCTAACGCCGAATACAAACGGTTGAACTTGCCTACCTTGCTCTCATTGGTTTCTTTTGTCTTATTCTATCATATATACACTCCTTTCTACCACTTCTTTCTCTTTTACTCCGACGAAGGACTAGCGTCCGAAACGTCAGTAAGTTTTTTCATCTTTTCACGGTGTATAATTTACCTTTTCATCATTACTGTTTCATTAGAAACACCGACGCAGCTCACACTAGTTTTTAGCTAGTTATATCTTTTTACTACTATGACATAAGTGAGAAGACCATCTTATCATTCGAAGATTGAAGAAATCGCGACACAGATTGAAAACAAAGGAATCAAACTTGAGCAGTCCAACTTGAACCAATCAGGAGCAAGCAACGAAGCCTAGATATCTGAGAAAACCTAGCTGTTATCAACAACCTTTGGAATGAGTGACTGTGATTGGCTCAGGTTAATATGATACTGATTTTGTTCTCTCCTGATTGGCTAAAGTCTTTTTTATCTTAATTTTTGTTCAAGTGGTCCCGGTTAGTTTGTCTACACAGTGTCACTTAAAGCTCATGTGGAATTTGAGGTTTGAACTTAATCTAACAATGATAATAACGATACCAATTACATAGAGTGAATTTACTTCGCCGGAAAAAATAAAATTGAAAGAAACAGTCAAATCAAAACAAAAGAGAATAATGGAATCAATATGTCTATAACTTTGTATCATGCTTACTATTTTATTACCGGGCAAGTAAAAGCACTTTTACTTCCCCACCACTACTACTGCAACAACAGAACTAGCAACAATAAACACTTAAAAAACTCATTAATAATTCATGAAGGAAACACAATAGAAACCGTGACCGTGAAGGAGGTTTTATATCTAATATAGATTTGTCTTCATTTGCATAAACTTTAACTTGGATTTTTCTCCATCAAACTTGGTTCATTTCGTAAAGAATTGGGTACAGTATGAGAACTTACATCATGAGTTTTTTAAGCCGTTTAATAAACTCGCAGATCGTGTTTTATCGGGTCTAAAACCACTCGGCTACGCCTCGTGTTTTAAACCCGATAAAACACTCCTGCTCGTTTATTAAACAGTACATCAACAACGATATAATATCAAAAATTTTATTAACAACAATCACACCCAAAAATTAATAAAAACATCACCAATCACAACCACAATTACCCAATAAAAACTGCAACAAATTAACCATGATCACAAAAACAATAACGGTACCTAAAACAATAAGTTTAACACAAGATAATATTAACTAAGAAAAGGAATCCCTGCGCTTCATCATGAGCACTCTGATGCTATTTTAAGAATCATTTATTTGATCTTTTTTTCTCTCTGTACGAGCATACTGCGCGCGCTCTACTCTATTTGCTCACGTTTTCTTTTTTTTTAACAAAAGCAAACAGCGTAGAGAACGCGCAGTATGCGCGTGCACCAAAACAAACCTTGGCAAAAGTGATTCTAAAAATAGCATCAAACGGTGCCTAATGGTTACAAGCATGAATACCAGAGATTCCTTCTCTTAGTTCATTTTCTCTTGCTTTAACGTAAATATATAAAAATCAACATTACGTTAGCGACCACAGTTTCTTTGTTACTCACAGCTGTAGATTTGTACTTTAAGTATCTGTTCGTCCATTGGGTAATTCAGGAAGTTCATTTCCGACAATACAATATACGTTGACCTGAAATATGTTTCTTATAGAATCATTTACGTAAGTATTGGTTGTTTGTTTGTTGTCCTCAGTTTTATTTGTTCGCCTGTCTCATTGTTTCTTTCCCAGCGTGCTTGGATGGTTTGGGGTCGCTTGAGTCTATCGATCGATCGGATTATTTGATCGTTCATTTAATACGTTTTAACCATTCCGAGGGTGAAGAAAAAAGTGGGTCTACTTGACATTGTAGTGCATTGTGGGACGGTTTTAGGGGAATATTTCCAAGTTAGTGTCTATTTCAAACCTAAAAAAGTCTCGCAATGCCAACTCGACCCAGTTTTTCCCCTCAACCTCGGTATGACTAATTAATTAACTTTTAATGAAACAGAATATACTTACTTGAACGTGTAAAAGATAGAACCATTTGCAGTTAGAATTGCAGTCCTGGTTCTTTTTTCCACAGATGATGTTCTTGCATTGGCAATATAGGTGTCTGGGAGCCACATTTTGTCGATAGCATCACCTTGAAGGATGATTGATGTGTTGTCCTTTCCGTATGCTAACCTTGGCTCATGCCAATATTGCCGAAAATATACATCTGCTTGGAACTCCTGTGATCGTGCAACAATATTATGGTAAATAAATGAAGTCTTTCTAGAACCACTCAGCACGCACGTAAAAAACGCACTGCGCATGCCCAGAAGTTCGGTGGGAAATTCGTAGACGCGTCGTGGTTTACAAATAAAACCATTTTAGATTTACTGGTGTTTGGTAATTTATTTTTTTTTGAGGGCCTTAAGTTAGATAACTCACAGGGTTATTACGTCACCCTAGGGAGAAACCAAAAACTTGCAACCCGTGGAAAGACAAGTTGTTAGTTACATTTTCAGTGTGTCTTTTTCCCCAGAATTTGAGTGAAAAACTAAAAGACTCACCATGTTTTCTTCAGAAATATGGCTTACAGAGTTAACTCCTAATGAAACTGCAATATTCAATGGCTTAACTGCAAAAGAAAAAGAAAAAAGAGAAAAAAGGTAATTGCACGTGTATAATACAATTAATAAAAGGGTAAATGTTTTGAACCCAGGTGTTGAAGTTGTTGTGAAGTTTGATCGTCCGGGTGAGTGTAGTCTTGAAAAAGACTGTTCTTGGTGATGATTGACGCTTCGACAACCTGAGCGGAAGTCATCTTCAGAGTCCAGTGAGAAAACGAAAGAAATGCAAGTAAGTTTAGCATCTGAAAAGGGTATACTGAACTGACTTCGGGCTTTAGTCCTTCGTCTGAACCCTCGGCTTTTTATTATGTAGTGTTCAGCTAAGTTATATTATCCACCATCTATGCTTCATACACCGACTCAACGCGTAGTTTACTCATTACTAGTTTAAGCAACACGCAAGAAAGAATTTTTATAGTAGACATTACAAAATTTAACAGTTTTTTACAATTTGTTTGCCAAATTCAATATTTTGTCCTCTCTAGTCTGTCTCCCGCCATTTTTACCCTTTATCCAAATTTCATTCTTTTCAATTCATTTATTTTGTACCATTAATTTTAGAAATGTTTATTTCTTTTCGTGTATTATTTTTGTACAACTATAGATTGTTGTAAGCCACTCTTATAGTAAGCTAATAACCATAACCTATATATATTCCTACCTTTATGGTAAGGTCTTTGGTTTTTATCATATCCAATGAATATACTTTTAATAATCTCGGTAACATTGTCTGTCTCTAAGACGTACAATAATTGGTATTCTTTCTTGAAATTCCTATAAAAATGGCAATCAAATTAGGGAAATGAACAATATAATCTACACCAGTAGCAACAATCACATCAATAATATTAACAACAAGCAGCAGCAAACCACAACACCATGCAGGAATGTATTTGTAATGAAGCAACAACAACAGCAACAACAACAACGACAACAAAAGTAGCAGCAACAGCAACGACCTCGACCACAACATCATGAAGGAACTAAAAACTTCTGTATAGCAGGGACTGAACAGCAGCAGTAGCATCATCACTAGCATCATCAACATCAACAGAAGAAACAGAAGTAACAATTAATCACGACGAAAACATACAATAACAGCAGAAGCAACAACAACAACAGCAGCAGATACTGCATGGCAAGGACTGCATGAACCACAACAATCAGCAGTGACATCAGCATCAACAGAAGAAACAGAAGCAACAATCACAACGAAAACATAATACAGAAGCTACAATAATAGCAGGAGAAACAACAACAACAACGACAGCTGCAGCAGTGGCAACAGTAACATTATGCAACGACATAGCAATAGTAGTAGCAACAGCAACAAAAATGATGATCATCATTACCATCAACGATGTATACATTTAAGAAGGTAAGGATTTATTGTGCATACTCTATCTATTAGCTCTATAAAGTTACCAAGGTTGTTATCCTTACGAGTTTAATTTTGTTATCAGTATATATCTCTATAAAAAATGTATTAATTTATTTCGTATCCTTAGAATTGTTATAAGATATTAGGTCATCCAATGTGGACAGGGCAGAAAAACGAGAAGCCCGCTACTTTCACTGATTTTTTTCATTTAACTGAGTTTAATACTCCAAATGTTTTAGCGTTTCATTTGTGTCACAGCTGCTCGAAACTTGTGACAAAATTTTGTCGAATTAGAGTAAAGGCTACTTATATTCGTATTCACGAAAATGTCAGTTTTTTTGCTGATCAAAATATCACCTCTCTCAAAGTATTCGGCTTTATATCTCAAATACGCATTCAATAAATTTTGTTCGCATATGATATTTTGCTATTTGGCTCCAAGAGAACGTGTTTACAAAATATTGAGCTTAAATACGTAAAGCTGTCCTTATGACGAAAGGCCAAAAACCGTTTTTCTGCCCTTTCCTCCATGTGAGCATATGCACACGATGAAATATGCTCGGTATAAATATTAAAGAGTTATGATTTTTAGAGCGTTGCATTCAAGTTTAAAAAAAACTTTCTTATTGTGAGGATGTATATGCTAGCTATATATCGTGGTTAATTTTTTAATAGTTATTTTAGATAGCTTGTATCTCATTTATTTCTGGTTCAATATTGCAAGCTGCTTTTTGTAATTTGTAACCATTGATACTAAGCGTAGGCCCACTTATTAATTATATTTGGGAAACCAATACTAAATTATTAATAAGTGGCGTACAAAACAGTTGAAAGAAGTATTTTGGCGTAAGTTTATTGCATAGCATTCTATTCTAAAAAAGTATGAATACTGAAGAAAAAAGCTTTGGTGAACAAATCCGGCAGAAAGTTAGCGGAAACTGTCTAAATTTAATTAACTAAACTTCGGTTTTGTTAGTTTAAAAAAGTCCTTGAATTCAAAAGAGACGAATTTTGATATTAAACTCATATAGGCGCCTGGCTGGTTATGGCATTATAAAATACCCTGTTTCTCTGAATTCTCCCTATCGTAACAATATTTTGCAGATTTCAACTCTCGTAACGGAATTGTTCATGGTGATTTTATGGTGTTCGTACTGTTTCTCCTAGTTAAACCATGAATAATCTTGCGCCTGATTATCTCAACAGCTTGTTCAGGAAACACTCTAGCATACATCAATATAACACCAGAAACAGCAATGATCTTGATATCCCGCATTACTAAGGCCCAAAATTCTTCTTTTAGAGAGGTTTCTGTTTGGAATTCCCTCCCTAGTGAAATCACAAATTTTGCAAAGTCTCACTATCTTGAACGTTGGTCACACTCGTAGTCCTTAGTACTTAGTCTTTGATTAGATTTCTCACTTTCATTACATATCTTATTATATCTTTATTCATGTATTTTTGTAATTGATTATAATGTAAATTAGGTATGAAAATCCCATATTGGGAACCTAATAAAGTCTATCAGTTGCATCGTATTGAAAACCTAATTACCGTTGCAGCTTTCCACAAGCTCAAAAATTTAGCTATCGAAACTTAAAATTCGGATCATAGAAATATCATTGGATACTTTCTAAGTTTTTACATACTGTTGTGTGAAAATTTAAGATTTAAATTTGAAAAAATTGTTGCAAACCTTGTTGTTTCATTGGAATTAGCGTATTTTTCTTGTTGTTTGTGGAACAAAATTTGACTATTATTCCTTTGCAAGGAAATAGTTGTTTCGATAGTTGGCTTACTATACGTTGGTGCTATGAATTCTTTAATCTACGAATCAATACGCATAGCTATTCTTTAAGTAATATCAAATGTTTAGGGGTCCCAATTGCCAGATCGATATGGATATGGAATTTTTACAAGAAAAAGAAGAAGAAGAAAAATCAAATGATTTATTTTTTTCCGGTCCGGTATCCTTAAATATCGTGCGTTCTGATTGGCTGTTAGAAAGGGCATTATTTTGTCAGTATCTGCCCGCGATCGCGATCGCGGTCCGGTGTCCTTTACCGCTAAACAACAACACAAAACGGTTACAAAAACAAGTAAAAAACATATGGGAAAAAAATAAATAAGTTATTTACCGTCCAATTATCGGTCCGGATAGGAAAATCTGTGCCCTCGGTCTTGAAAACGGGCCTCGGCCTAACGGCCTCGGTCCGTATATTCAAGACCTCGGGCATTTCATTTCTTAAACTTAGAGTTTATCATTATTCGTTTTTCGTTGTTATTATATAATTTTTGTTAAGATGCTCTTCTAATTTGGAGCCAAGCTCTGTTTTGCTTACCCCTTCCATGATCACTTAGAAACTTAGGTAAGGAAATATCTATATACACCAAATCCCTAAAACTTTGACACATTTGGGATGTACTATACATTAGTATCAAGAGAATATCCATATTCTCTTGTCACTATATACTGATGAAGGTAAGCGATTTCAATAATTTCTCAACATGATAGTTTCTCAAATTTGTTAGCAAGGTGTTCTAGAATACGTAATTAGGCTTTTTAGCATGTTTGGAGCTGAATTGATCCTTGTCAGTTTACTTTTAATTTTTTCAATAAAAATAGCACACAAACGGATATGTATATATATCGTTAAATTGTCAATGCCCTGGCCATATATATTTAGTTGTAGAGCTAGCAATACTCATCTAATATGGCAGGTGCAATTGTGTTATTTCAATTAGTTTACGACTTACCCTTCATTGGCAACAGACTTCCCAAAGAAGTTTAACAATAGGAAAACCAAAGTTGTAGCTTGCATTACTTCTTATGCACTGAATAAGAAAATTCTTGGCGAGGATTTTCAATATACCCTGTCATTTATCAAGCTAATCAGTTTTTATTGGTGGAGACTAATAAACTTTAGCAAATGCTCCAATTCAGTGAACATATTAGGCATAGAATATTATAGGTAACACGTCAAGACAATATTTTTGACAAAATGATGTAAATAGAAATTAAAAAGGAATAAAAGCATTAATTTTTTTCGAAAGTGGAAAAGTACGTTGCACGGCAGCCGAGCAGTGCGGTAAAAAGTGTTAGGTAATTTTACTGCATATGGGTATTATATTAAAACTAAGAGTTCTAACGCGCTCTTATTGGTCAAATCAGTTGCCACTGGAGGAGATTGTCTAAAATGCTTACGTCATTTATTTTTTTCCGAGCGCTCCTAATTTGCACATTCATACGAAAAATAAAACGGCAGTTTTGGTTAATTTGTGTGTTTATTATTTCATAAAAGAGATGATATAAAACAGTTTTCCATTATTCTGACCCTCTGATCTGAACACTTGGGATGCTGAGGGAACACTTGAGAAGCTGGAAACCACTCTACATTAAATAATCATTTGTTGTCAACATAACTACTTCCACGATTCGGCCGCCATCTTGTATCACAAGGCATTTTGGGGCGTCCATGGGGCAGGTAAAGCTTTATTACGATAATGACGTCGACTGATATTAACAGCTCACCACAAGAATAAAACGAAACTCTTTATATTTTTTGCCATCTTTGTTTGTTTGGCCCCCTGGCAAGGTGGCGCTGCTTCGTCGCAGTAGTTCATTCGATATTGATAGTTGAGCAGCAATAATATATATCCGTATCATTTCAGAAAGACACAACACTCTAAAATCCTGTAACATCGTGTAAGTAATGTAACATCAGTAAGATGCTAAATGTTTAGTGAATTACCAATATGAACACGATGCTAAAATCAAAAGAAAAAGTGGTAGCTAGTTTTAAAAACAATGTTGGGGACTCGACCCAGTCTCTCACTGGTAAAGGTAAACCTTATCCACTGTTTCCCATTTCATACCACGTGTCATTCCCTAGAGTATCATTTCTTTGTTTATGGGTTGCACATGAGAAGAAACATGGATATAGAGCGTTTTCACTCACGTAAGAAGGCAGCCATAAACAATAGAAACTTTCTGCACAGTATTTGCATAAAAATAGAGCTCAATTCCCGGAGGATAGAAAATGTATTGTTTTGGTACCCCATGATGGCCTTTGTGACGTCACGTGAAAACGCTCTATGGATAACATGAAACAAAGAATCTTATACCCCATTCCCACCAAGGCTTAAACATCTTTTAAAGTGGTTTAACTAAACAGGTTTGGAAAACTATCTACGAACACTGCACTATATTTGGTGAAATGATGCATGTAAGCTATCCTTTATCTTGCTCTGACAATATTCTATAAAGTTTCATTACATTGTAGGTTTCTAGTTTCTCAATTTTTTTCCTAATGAAAGCATAGTTTAACTAAACACGTTTAGGTATGAATGGGGTATTAGTCTCAATTAAATAACATGTGCTCTGAAATGGGCAAAGCATTCGCACCCTAGTAAATTTGGTCCATTGTGAACCACTTTGTAAAGAATTTTGCGAGTTATGACGTCGTCCTTTCGAAACCATAGGCGGACCGAAAGTTGTTGCTCTCGGTTTCTAGGTTATTCCTGAACCAATTAAAAGGGTTGAATAGTTGAGTCCTGATTTTTTTAAAACAGATTTCTCGAACTTTTTTACCTCGTGAACTTGATTTTTCAGCGTTCTTAATCGTGAATAGGAGCTATTTAAAATGTTGTTAGGGTTACGAGTTGTTCGTGGTCCAGACTGGAATTTAGGAAACCTTGATGGCGAAGAAGGTGGGATTGGTACAATAGTGAGTGTCGAAATTGGCCAGAACGGTAGGCCTTTGCCGGAGAAGAGTGTTTTGGTCTACTGGGATTCAGGTCCAGCTGTGGTCTGTAGAGTTGGTTCGGGCGAGTGCTATGACTTGCGAGTGTATGACTCTGCGTCATCAGGTATTTCACTTAGGTATCTTCAGTCATCAATATTGTCAACTAGGTGCTTGGTAATACACTTGGATAAAATCCAATATGACGGCTTCCCACACCTTGTTTAAACTGTCAATCATTGATTCGGTTTAAAAGACCATGAATTCTTGTGGTGCACGTGACGTCATGGCCGCCATTTTCGTTTACTTTGACAAAGTATTTAGTTTTGGTGTAGTCATGTCATCCAACATGAAGGTCACTACTTTTCTCCTTTTATTCCCATGGGAAGGAAAGTACGCCACCAATTGTACGTCTGATGTTAATTCATGTGCATATCTGAATAGCAGAGCAACGCATACCCTAACCTCATGCATAAGTTACCTCTGTATAAGGTAAAAGATAATCCTTACATTCATTCAAATTTGTCTCTGTTTTACCACACTTCTGTATACCTTTATTATAATATCAAGAGGGTCAAAAAGGCCTAAACAACAAACAACGAAGGTAAAGAGGTCTATGCTGTTGTCTATCTTGGGTTCGAAACTTGGAAAATATTTCAAAAAAATATTGGTATATTGGTAAAAATATTTCACTTTTGACCTCACCCTTTTGGTTTTGATTCTAAAAGCAACAGAACTAGAGGACACAGCCTTTTGAAAACGTCACTCACGTATTTAGGGATGACGATTATAGTATTGAGAAAAGATAAATGTTTTAACAGATAGAAAAGCTTTAGGAGTTAACGTTCAGTTTGCTTGGATTTTGATCTAGTACGGAAAATATTACAAAAAAACAAACTTACTGCATAATGTTTCACTTTTGACCTCACTCTTTTGGTTTTGATTTTAATAACGACAGAACTAGAGGCCACAGCCCTTTGAAAACGTCACAATTTTTAGGGATGACGACTATTGCCATTGCATGAGAAAATATATGCATGTTTTTAACGATAAAAAAGCTTTAGGAGTTCAGTTTGCTTGGATTTTGTCCTGGTACGGCAGCATAGAAAATAATAGAGTTGAATTAGTGTAAGTAAACCTAAACATGTTTGCTCATTTTTGTCCGCCATGTCTGGTGTGGCTAATTTAAGTGAACAGCCACAGGGTGCCCGTGTACCCCTTTCGTGGATTAGAATTAGTTGTTTGGATCAAACATTAAAGATCGTAAAATACTAAAAGGCATATCTTTTTTAAAACGTTTTGAACCCCCCCCCCCCCCCCCCCCCCACACCTTTCTACTCATTAATAAATAACGGCCATGTTTTTACTAGGGTAGCACTTAGCAGCCAGTGGTTTAAAAAACCTGTGTCCCTCCATGATTGAAATGGAATTCAGGAGTCGATTTTTTATTTCTAGATCTGCCCGTAATGATATCGGTTAATTAGTCAGTCCCTGTGCACATAATAGCTAATAAATTTTCTTATACCACTTTAAGGTGTCTTGCACACACAGTTTACTTGCGATGAATGTGACCAATCAGGTATTGCTGGGATGAGATGGCATTGCTGTGAATGCCACGACTATGACTTGTGCTCTGATTGCTACATGACTGATAAACACCACAAGGACCACAACTTCGTAAGGTTTGACAAACCCAATAACAGAATTGATGGGTAAGTTAGGTAAAATGACCCCAAACGATAGTGTTCAAATCGATGTTCACGTTTATTTCATTTCATCTCATCCATCTCATCTCATCTCATCTCATCTCATCTCATCTCATCTCATCTCATCTCATCTCATCTCATCTCATCTCATCTCATCTCATCTCATCTCATCTCATCTCATCTCATCTCATCTCATCTCATCTCATCTCATCTCATTCTTTAATTTTATTTTTTAATTCTTTCACAGTTAGTTAACTTGTGTTCTTGTGATTTTTATTAGTAGGCGCCATACTCCTCTTTTTGACTAGCTGTAAAATAACATTGAACCCAAAGAATTTTAAATGCACTATAAGGACTTTTCTCTGTTTGATCTACCAGATGTTTTCTCGAAGATCGTTTAAACGCGACAAAAGTCAGATCCAGAGGTATATTTCCAGGAGCGACAGTTCGTAGAGGACCGCACTTAACACTTAATAATGACTTGGGTTCCTCAGTTGGTCAAGTCGTTGAGTTCACAGCTTGGGAAAGAAAGCCAAGGAGTGCTGTAATTATTCAATGGAGTGATGGTCTTGAAACCACACATAGGGTTGGTTATGAAGGAAAAGTAAGTCTTGTATTGTTTTGCAGTCTCAATGTTCTTTTGAGCAAGGTGCCATGACATGTAATGACGCCGACAGGCTATGGTTTATATTGGGGCAATAATATACATGGGTTGTTCTGTGACAGAACACAGGATTCAGCCGTGTCATCTCCATAGTTAATTAAAAGTCGGACATCTTCATCCAATGAATCCAATAGTCTCCTTCAGGTTCCCCTGTCATATTGAATAAATTATGATAATGAAGATGAAATTCAACGAGACGAACGGCGAGCTGTTTCTTTTTTCTTTTTTCTTTGTTGTTGTTGTTGTTGTTGTTGTTGTTGTTGTTGTTGTTGTTGCTTTTAAGACATCCCAGTGAGATCAAGTGCCGTTTTGTTTTCCATATCAACTTTTCAATTCAGTTTCGTTTTGTTAGTAAATATGTGACTCACCGTTCGGCCCCGTTGTGATGTTCATTATCATAATGTATTCAATATGTCAAAGGAACCATGAAAGCTAAGAGAGACTATTGGAATTTAGACCTTCAAGAGGGAATGACCAAAAAACCTTGGAAGAACTGGAGAAAAGCAACAAGCAGCTCTACAGACATGCATACGACGTCAATTTTATGAATTGATCCCTGCGACACCCTTCTTCCCCTATCATACATTATGACGCATATCTCATTATCATGTAAACTTATTTAATTCTTTCGAGTTTGGCGTCACTTTCATGTCCCTTAATACGAAAAACAGGCTGCAATTCAAGCAATTGTAATAACATCAGAGCGAGTTCATTGTTGTAATTTCTCAACTACCCTGCGAGCAGAGGTCTTCTTTCTTTCCCCCGTAGGGCTGAGCGGAAGACTGTTCAGCTTGTCCCAGTTTTTAAAATACCTAAAGTCAAAACGTAGGGAAGATAAAGAGATCTCTGCAAACAGGGTAGCTCAATTTTCCTTTGTGGGCAGGTCTCATTAGTGAATGAGTGAGGAGTGAGCGGTCTCACCATTACACCACTCGTGCTTTCCATAACATATGTAATGTAAACGTCACTTACTTGTTCTTATATTTGGGCGATACTAGGTCGATTTGGAGCTTGTTGAGTGTGCCGATGGACCATTATATTACAAGGATCACCTTCCTGTCGTGGAGTACCAATCAGCAGACACACAGGGAGAATTTAGAGTCGGTGATCAAGTGAGGGTGAATCGGTATAATGAGACTGTGAAGAAAATGACACAGGAAAACAGCGGATGGGCCGCAAACGAAAGTCAACACGTAAGACGTCTATATATGTAATAAGGGTTATTTGGGTAACAAAGTCGAAACTGGTGCTTGAAATCAGTCGTCCAACCTATTAAGGGGATATTTAGGACTTCTAAGTTTGATTCTAACGTAAGATGTTTTCGAGCCAGGTCTGGTAGTGATCTTAAGACTGGTACTCGAGTATCAGTGCGCCTATACGTGAGTGTGTTTCGCGTGTGCACTTTCCTTCTCTTGACTAAACCAAGCTCAAGTCGACTTTTTCAATTACATTTTCAGCCACTTTGTCAAGTGGGAAGAATTTTTAAGATCGACGATGACGACAACGTTCATGTTGCATATGGACCAGTATTGATCCTCCACCGTAACGTAATTCAAAAGGTAAGAAAATAATACACACTGATATAAACAAAGGAACGGGGTCTCTTGTTGAAAGTATTCCTTTAAATGAGCCTCTTTAACTTAAGGGCAATGTTTTGCCCATTTAAAACCATGTTTTCCCCCAAGTGCATATATTATTTCCTTGTTTATAAGTTGCACATGAGAAGACAAATACGGACACGGATACAACTCAAACAAAGAATCAAATTCACAAGAGAATAAACATGTGGTCTGAAATGGGAAAATGCGCATAGGCGAAAAAGTTCTAATTAGCTAGGATCGATAACAAACTTTATTTTCCAGCTTTTGTTGCAGGATTTTAAACTTGAAACTCTTCTCAGATTCCTTTTCTTCTAGTATAAAACAAACAAAAATATAAAACGGAACAAACAAACACCAAGTGCACCAAGTGGTGTCCAAGTGGTAGACACAGACAACGGCTACCACAGAAAATATAGGCAGAAATAAAAAATATATACATATATATAAGACAAAAAGTGTTATTCAAATCAGTCACAAACTAGCTAAAGTTCTGGCTTATCGTAATACGTTAATACGTATTTAACAATGCCTTTTTGCGACAGGTCCCTGAGCTGCAAGTCCAAGATGACCTCAATAATATAAGTCAATATGTAGAAATGCTTTTAATGAACGAGTTCCAAGGTGACGTTGAGCACGAAATTCCAAAGGTATCGCTTTGGGAATCAAGGGTAGTGTAGTCTTAGTGTAACTCGCCTCTCACCTCTGGGTTTTCGATCTCGATTCCATTACTCGGCATCACATGTGACCAAAGTTTGTTACGTCTAAGTCTCAATTGATTCAAGGGTTTTTCTCCTGGTTTTCTGGTTTTCCTTCCTCCATAAAACCTAACCTTCTAAATTCCAATTCCATCTTTGAGTTAGCCATGCCCTGACCTTCAGCAGCTTAGAAGTTGTTTTAGGCTTTGATCTGTGAGTTGTCCATGCCCTGACTTTTGATCACCCCAGAGGTTGTATTTATTTTATGACTACAGAATAAAGAAACAAGGTGGGATTGCGTAACACATCCATTCTCACAGAATGTCTGTATACCCTCATAGGTACTAGATAACGAGGAGGAAGGACCAGTGATACGAGAAATAGATGAGAATACCGATGCCTTGTTTAATGTCGAAAGTTTCCTTAAGAATGAGGAAGTCTTAGAGCAGAATAATCTAGAGATGACAGGTTTGTTAACAAACAGTATAACGAAATATGGCGACCACTCAATAGCTATTATTCTCGGGACTGACTCACCTCGTGTTCATATGCAAACATGAAAGCGTTTTCACCTGTAGCAGAGGCTAGTCAGTACAGAACAATAGTTCTTTTAATTGGTCGCCATATTTCGATTTGGTATATAACTTATAGGAAAGAGATAATGCTATCCCCCTTCCAAGGAAAGCACGGGTGGCGAGCGCTGTTAACGCGTCGCCTGTCACCAATTTGATCCGGGCTCGAGTCCTGCCGGGCGTTGTGTCGTATGTGAACAGTTGTTTGTTAATAATTAACAATTAGTGGTCTTCAAGATGTGATATGTTAACTGCCAGTTTCATTTAATCATTTAGAAATAGAGATGAAGGAACAGCTTTTCTTAGAATCCATTGCTGGTGATTTAGAAAGAGTACGATATATTCTCACTTTAGACGAGGACTTGGTGAGTGTCAGTAGTAAACACTACATCAATAGTTTTCTTCATCATTCCATGCCTGGCGTGGGTGCCAAACAATGACTTGAATATTAGGGACTAAATAGCACTAACAGGGATGTTTACTGATTACCTTACTTCATTAACTCACAATAAGCCGAAAACTTTGCTCACTAGAGACCTTTAGCATCGTGTTTACCTCTAACCGCTAACCTGCACGTACCGGTAGAAATCAGGCCGCAAAAAACGCCCGCAAACACGGAGAAACACTCGGCATCAATGAAATTCAATATGGCTACTCTTCCAACGACAACTTCGTTATGACGCCTTGATAAATGTCGAAATGAGCAGTTATATATGTTACAAAGTTATCTTTAACACTGCAACCTGGTGTCCAATTTATGCGCAATATGCAAATGAACATTACACTTGGCATGCATACAGTAATTGCTTTTCATGAACACAGACTAATTCATATAGACCACTTGCAGCACTTTGGAATACTTCTCAATCTGGGGAACAAAACAATGGGTTCCAATTCTCAGGAAATTGGAATTCTTTTGTTTTGTACCCCAGATCGAGCTGCTTTGACGTCACATGCATGCATCGTTTGTGAGTTGATTATTCGTATAAATAGCGGATCTAACAACATTGGCATTAGTTCAAGCTGCACATTCGTTGAACTGACTCAGTTTACGAGTTCAAACATTCAATGATTACAGCAGTATTTACCGAATGAGAAAAGAGACTCATTGAGATGAATTAGAGGGCGTGGCTATCATAGTGTTTTAGCAGGCTCAATAGCGCGAAGGAGGTTTGAAACTGTGCTCTTAATTAGCGATGAAATTTGGGCAACTTATGCTTTGAATTACTTCAAAAGTTATCAATAGTTTGAGAAGCCATATAAAGCACTTGAAAGAGTGTTTCATTATCTATCCAAACACCTCGAATTTGGGTTTTTCAACTCACTTCTATGTGTTTGGAAATCAGATGAAACACTCTTTCATGTGTTTGATACATTTACATTCATTCATACATACATTCATACATAAATTCGTTACATAATTTTTCTTCAGATTAAGACGACAGAATGGAAGGATAGTTGGAGGTCACTTAGGACCTTTCATTGAAATTACTTTCAGGTCAACGAGAAATCAGAAAAGGGTATAGCCCTACTTCATGTGGCATGCAAATATGGCAACGCCGATGTCGTGTCTTGTCTAATAGAGAATGGAGCAGACGTGGAAATAAAGGTAACCCAATGTGATATCATGTGTAATGGCTGGTGACAGTAGACATCTTGCAGTAGTTGCAGAGTTAAATTTCAATCAGTCGATACAAAAAGTCTTTGAATCTCATTATCTGCTCCGAATGGTGGTCAAACACTGGCCACCATGTGCTGTGAGCCAGGAAATATTTCAATTCGGAAAATTTGCAATTTAGCTGTTGAACATTCCACACGATAAATGACGTCATGTGAAACCCGGCCACTGAATTCCCAATGCAGTTAAATTTGGTTGACAAAACAACAAAATTTTACTCTCATGAGAATTCAAGTCCGCTAATTTGTACTTTAAGTTGAGCTATTCTAGTAATGGACTAATTCAATGATACGGCGGCCATCTTGGATCGCAAGGCTTAATGGTGCTTTCAGGGGGCACCAAAAAAAGCTTTGTTACAGTAATGATACTACAACTTACCACAAGAGAATACATCAAAAGATGAATTAAGACGGTACATCGATGACATTTGCCCATAAAGAAAACCAAATATAAGGAACTTTATATATTTTCCGTCATCTTTGTTTTGTTGTGACCCCTGGCAAGATGGCCGCCGTGTCATCGAAGTTATCCATTGCTGCAAGCGGTGTTAGTTTTTACTTGACAGTATTGACTTACAATTTGTATTGATATGTAGGATGAGAACGGATTCACACCTCTACACTATGCGGCCTCTGGGTAAGTATTTACTCATGATGTTGCATTACTAAGTCAATGAATTCTACAACGTCTTTACATTATGTTTATGCGTTCATCACTCAACAGGGATAAGACTGGCGAGTGTGTAGTTCTCATGTTGACTGCTAATGCCATCGTCAATATTGTGAGTGCAAAGACAAAGTTAACACCACTTCACTTGGCAGTGGACGCACGGAACTTACCAGCAGTTAGTGCTCTTATAAACTCTGGACAATGTGACGTTAATTACCAGGTTTGGATTCAAATAGTTTTGTCAGTTTTATTAGAGGAGATGTCGGAATGTTTTAAAAATGTACGGTAATGACTCCCAAAACGCAATTATGCGACATGCCTAAGCCTCAAATTTACCAGCTAATAAACTTTAGGAAATTTGACGTTAATACCAGGTTTGAACTCAAAGTGTACGGAGCTGACCTACAAAAAGTTCATGGTAAAAGCATGCCTAATGAAAAATGAGTTTATAAGTTCAAACGAATAAATGGTATGTAAACGGTCTGAGTAGAGAATGTACACATTAACTGTTCGAAATGGTTTACTCGCACATGCAAGAACAGACTGCGACGTAAAATGTTAAAACTTTTGGCGTGGCAAGTATGACTCCTTCCCACAGACTGGGATCTCGAAATCGATGCTTGGACCTGGCATCAGACGTGAGTAGAGTCTATTAGGTCTCTCCCTTGATTAGAGGGTCTTAACTCGGTTCTCCGGTTTTCCTCCCTCTGCGAGACCTACTGATAAAATTTGAAAGTTTACCAAAGAAGTGCTGCAGTTCTTAAAGTATGTCATTTCCTAGCAAAAAGACAGCATCTTTAAAGGACCAATTTGATTTTTTTCAGAATGTAGCAGGGAACACACCCTTACACTGTGCAGTTTTTGCTGAGGAGTCGTCCATCTTAGCTGAAATTTTAAAAGTCTCTATTGTTGATCCCTACATTTGCAATATTAATGGACTTAACGCTTTGCAACTGGCCTGTGAACTTAACAATAAATCGTAAGTTTATTCTTAATTGAAAACAAGAAATCTTATTTTTATTTTTTTAGAATTTTGAAATAGTCTTTCAGAATGAATTATGTTAATTAGCATAAGGAGCAAACATGAGGAATTAACCATTGATAATTATAAAATACTTGCTATAAATCTCGAGTTCTGATTGGCTGGGAGCGCGTGCATTATGATAGCACACAGTACGTGTGCGCACTTTATACTTTGTCATTCGTATCCAAAGTAACGGTTACTCTATTTTGTGTTTTATAAAAGGAAAACAAAACTTTCTTGCCGTGGTGCGTGTAGTTATAAATTACTTAGGGATTGGCAGAAAACTCGAGCGGTATTGAGAAGCACTCCTTTACTCGTCGTGCTACGCCTAACACTTTCCTTGTTTTCTGCGACATGTCGTCTTCTGCCAGTCCCCGCGTTCTATATGAATACACACAATGAAACCCAGAACAAGCTTTAATAAAAACCCGCCGGACAAGCTCAAGTGATTAAACCGCACGCAAACCAAAAAACTCTCTCCTCATCCCTTGGATATTGCTCCATCAACACAACGTTTAATTCATTCTAATTTATGTTATTTTCAAATTAGTCGTAACAGTTCTCCTTAATTCTAGGGCTACCCGTGCGTTGCTGAATAAATTCCCTAAATTGATTGATGTAAGAAACCAAGATGGCTTTACTCCCCTGCACCTTGCTGTCCTAAGCAAACACTGCCAGATTGCCAAACTTCTGATCAATGAGGCAAGTAATCTTAGAACTCCAAGTTTTCTCCCTGAAATATTTTTCATCAAACTACATTCTTTTTCTTTATTGAATTTCAATTTCTTAAGGCCGAATTAACTATTGACCATTAGTAGTTTTATACTAATTGTATGTAGCTTACTTTCGCTCCTGACAGGGTCGCTGTTCCATTGATTTACCCGATAACAACGGTGTAACAGCTTTAGCTTTAGCAGTGTCTTTATCGCATAAAGACATGATAGAGATTCTGATGGAGTGTGGTGCAAATGTGAATGCTGTGGATAATGGTGGTGACACACCTCTTCATGTTGCACTCATGAAATACTATGCATTACAGAAAGAAGTAAGTAAACGAATAGGTAGTGGTAGTATACCTATTTATAAATATTTGAAATATAACGCGCGCACTGATTGGCTGGCAACCGTGTTATCAGAGAACAAAGAGTACACCCTCGCGCAAAATCGTTCAAAAATATTTTATAAAAGCAATATAAAGCGCCTGCATATGTCACTCTCTGTACCATGAAATAAACAATCTGCTACGCATCGTGTTCCTATAAGCTCACTTCTCTCTTGCTCTACAGCTTCTAGCTTGTTTATATATCATAGTACAAAGACACGCGAGCGCGTTTTATACTTCTTAAATATACATATATATGCGCTTGATTGATACTTGAGTGGAATCTGTTGTTATAAAATCTTGGAGACGTGTATACCATATTCTCGATTCATCTTTCGCTCTGTTCCTGCGACTTGAAGTCTTGAAACATGCAGTACCTTTCTCTCAGTCTACACTATAAACATCTCATGCTACTCATCTCCACCCTCGTCTAATATTGTGTTGCGTTTAAAATTATATTAATTGAACGTCGTTTGCTTTTTGAGCCCGATCCAGGATTCGTTGGGCGTTCAAACATAAAATTGCAGGATGCCATCATAAAGTCTCTAGTTCTTCGAGGAGCAGACACCAGCTTGAAAAATAAACAAGGAGACACGCCTCTAGATGTCTGCGTCTATGATGAGTTGGCAAACACCCTTAAAGAGCTGTTAAAGTACCCAAGGTTCGTGATTTCCAATCTGGGCCCAATTGTATGAAGGGTGGATAGCGATATCCAATAGATAAAACCATAAATATCGACCGCGACGTTTCGCCGGACTGCAATCTGCTAGTCTTCATCAGGGCTTGGTGTAGACTACACCATCGTTATTTCAGTACAACATCGCCTGATAAAGACTAGCAGGTAGCAGTCGGGACTTCGCAAACTTTCTACAAATTACCATCAATCGTGGGAAAAATGAATAAGTATCGTTTATAATGATATGTTGGTTATTTTTAATTTAAAAGTGCTTCAATGGTAGCAAAAGCACCAAGACGTGATTCCCTTGCAGAGGGTGTAAAAGAATAAGCCAAGGACACTTGTGACGTAGCCTCACCAACCTCTTCTAAAGATTATGCTAAACCAAGCAACCGTTCCAAGGACGATAGATCAAATTCAGAGGCTTTTCAGAGCGTCCTAACGGGTTGCGATGACACCAATATACCGGCACACGATGGCCGTAGTGCATAACCAAGGTGCAAATGAGAACGACCAGCATGCGGCTCATACTAAAGGACGGATCATTAGATAGTTGATGGGGGAGGGGGGGGGGGAATTCCCTGAAAAAATATCGAGCAAGCTTTTAAACCTCAAAAAAAATATCGTGCAACCTCTACTGCTAGAAGAAAAATATCTAACTGTACGCAAAAAAATAACGTGCAAGGGTTGAGCTAAAAAATAAATAGACAGACAGACAGACAGACAGACAGACAGACAGACAGACAGACAGACAGACAGACAGACAGACAGACAGACAGACAGACATATTTTATTTGGCGTTTTGTACAAAGTTGCACATCAACTTAGATCCAAATAAGTTACGAATATATACGTATGTTTATGTATGTGCATAATATCTATATTCACATATTCCACACATACACGTCATACGTACATATATATTCTGTATATATAAATGTTCATATAATTATTTCGATAAAATGCGTTACTAGTCTTAATCATCTTTATGCAATATTATACAAATATTGATTTTTATTTGTTTTTTTGTTGTTGCTTTTTTTCACTACGCAGAGCAAAACAATTATAAACGTATTTTGCTGCAGCTGATTGTAAAATATGGGGAGGATCTATCAACTTCAGGAACAATTGGTCCTCCGTAAGGGAGTTACTTATGTTATTTTGCATAAGAAATTCTTCTCTAAGTTTAGAGTATAGAGGACATTTAATTAGGAAGTGTCTTTCATCTTCTATTATATCAGTACAATGAAAGCACTTCCTTTCCTCTACCTTCTTGTAACTAGAGTATCTGCCTCTTTCAATTTCTAGGTCATGGTTACTTATTCTTAGCTTAGTTAAGGATCTTCTGTGATTGAAATTTTTTACATTTATTAGGTAACCTTCTAACATATAACTAACTTTGAAGAGGCGATATCATGCAACCAAAGATCCTGGAACCCCCCATCAATTATCTAATGGTCCATCCCTAAAAGTCAAGTGTAATGACAACGGATTCAGATGATGAAAGGAAAAGACACGAAAAAGCAAGATGCCACGAATGTTGCAAGTGGGGTTTTGCCAAAGAAGCAAATGAACTAAGTGTAGATAGTTATTACCAAAACTAATTTTCTGTGTTGCTAGCTTTAAAAAGAGAAGTTACTCAGTATCATTATCATTAAAGTGCGACCCGCGAGGTTTTAATGTCTCGTTCGCCCGACTTAACTGTCTTATATTGATTCAATCGAATCCCCTAAAGGATGAGTAGAAACCTCCTCCATAATCTGAAAATAATAATAATTATGATTATGATTATGATTATGATTATGATTATGGTGATGATGATTGATGATGTTGATGATGATTGATGATTTTGATGATGATTGATGATGTTGATGATGATTGATGACGTTGATGATGATGATGATGGTGATGATGATTGATGACGATGACGATGACGATGACGATGATGAAGATGATGATGATGGTGATGATGATGATGATTGATGACGATGACGATGACGATGACGATGACGATGACGATGACGATGACGATGACGATGACGATGACGATGACGATGACGATGACGATGACGATGATGATGATGATGATGATGATGATTGATGATGATGTTGATGATGATTGATGATGGTGGTGATGATGACGACGACGATGAAGATGATGATGATTGACGATGATGATGATGATGATGATGATGATGATGACTATAAGAGTTGAAGCACCTTAAGAGCTTAGGTCTGGGCATCCAGAAGTACATACTGCCATAATAATAATGATAATAATAATAAAATAAATAAATAAATAAATAAATAAATAAATTGAGTTATCAATTTACATTTTTTATTTATAGAGTGCAAACAAAATATCCGTGAAACACTAATTACTAAACTGTTCAAAATAGTGCAAATTAAACAAAAGAAAACAATAGAATTAGCATAAAATAGTGTAAGTTAGTATAACTAATATTTCATTGTTTGCACTCTAATTTTAATTTTTATATAAAACAAAGTTACATTCGTTATTCCCTTCGTTGAATAATGCACAATTCAGGAACATCTGGATAGCGCCAGCATAATATAACGATTTAAAAGAACTAAAACGAAGAATTCTCATATCATATCATGCACCATTACTAATTACTGAAATATGATGAAACGAAACAACAAGAATATTTTGCTAAGTCTCTTTTCTAGTTTCACTTCAACTATCCATCCCTCGTATTTGCTCTGTGTCTTCCGTGATGTTATGAACGATTTTGTGACATCATCACGTGATTACCTCGAAGTTCTGTCTGGGTCAAAACGGTTTTCTTTTATACTGAACATTTTCTTGGAATTCTAAGCTTTCAGCTTGAAGTTTGCTTTTTTAACCCATGTTTCATCGCTTTCTATCGACGAATCTAGTTATTTAAACGTCGCAGATGTAAAATCTTTGGCTTGAATGAGAGTATTCTAACAATCATGATTCTAGGATGTCGAGTTGTTCGAGGACCAGACTGGAAATGGGGCGACCAAGATGGAGGAGAAGGAGGTGTTGGGACAATTGTTGACCTACAAAAGTTTGTAGGTGGTAAAAAATTGCCGTCGAAATCTGTTATGGTGTGTTGGGATAATGGGAAGCAAGCTAATTACAGGACTGGATTTAATGACTGCTACGATTTACGAGTCTTTGATTCCTCTTCAGCGGGTACATTTATTTGTTTATAATATTTATGTGTTTCACGTATATATGTAGTATAGTATAGTATACCATTGTATACCTTCAGATGTGTCATATTTCTGCTGTAATTAATCAGAGAAACCATTACATTGTAACTGTCATAACTTACTTTACCTTGGAACTACATATTTTCGTGCATATACATCAGACTCGGATTGCTTGATTAATTCAAACCCAAGGCGGAAGTCAATATTTAGTTCTGTTCGGTCGCTTTGCTTCGTTTATCGACTTCATTTTGTAAGCAGTCGAGAGAAAAAATTGAGATAATTTCAAAAGTTCTTGAGACACTCTTCTCTTCTAGTAGCTATGTGAGATATTCTCAGATTGTTTCAAACTTATAACAATGAAAAACCATTGATGCTAATAATTCCTTGCTTGGTCGATCAATGCCTTTCGATTCTTCAAGATAAATAAGCTTATAGGCACAGAAGTCTATTTTTCTTTATTTTTCGTATTTATCCCCAAACATTTTCATTAAACTAGTTCCTAGTTATAAATTGGTCTTCCTTTATTATTGTTCCGATTTTGATATAGGCCGATCTTTATTTACGTTTTTTCCTCATTAGCATTAAAAAATTTTAAGCTACAAGCAAACCGACTCCAGGAATCGAAAGAGAATGTCTTATTTAGTACTACTGAAGATTTGAGAATAATATGTTCAATATTTTGGAACTGTAAAATGTTTTTAAAAGCGGTATGATTAATACAAAGAAACGTATGGTCGTGTGGCAAGACTTCCGACCCTCGACTTACTACCCTAGACCCTCGACACTCGACCGAAAGACAGACTCTATTATTACATGTAGCAAATATGATTATGCATCTATTAGACTTCGAAAATCCTCTTTATCTCGTCTCCCAAAACTATATCCTAAGCAACTCGAAGTGGTCATCAGCCTTTCCACCTCTTACTGAATTTTGAGCTTGTAATAAGTATGCTGCACTACTTCATTTCATAGATGTCGAATAAAGTTTGGGATCAGTCCTCTTGCGAATAAAACTCTTATTCCCCACATTTATCTTTCACGACTGAGATATCGCTCATTGCCATGCATACTTCCTAAAATCAACCAATAGGAAGAGAGCAACTACAGCGCTGAACACGAGAAGACATCACCCGTTGCCATGGCTTTCATCCTCGTATCATCGTTGTCATTATTATCTTTCACAACTCGTACATCTTGATTGAAAATATTTTATCATTATCGTCACGACAAGAAGAAGGATTTTTATTTTATTTTGTCTTACCGAAAAATGTCTTCCAATAAGCCTGAAGCGAGATGACGTTTTACCCCCGTTATAGTTTTTAAAATTCTTTCATAATAAAATTTTTGATTTCTTAGAGAATACAAGAACAATAGTCATAATTTAAAAAAAAAGCAATGTGAAAAGGATTATGGTCTAGAGACGGGGATAAAACGTCATCTCGCTTCAGGCTAATTGGCAAATAAAATGTGCATCTTCGTGTGCCCATACAGCATTTTATATATATTATAAATCTCTATTTTTTATCTTGGTTTGTAGGAGTTGTGTTTAACGCTTTTACTTGTGATGGATGCATGACCTCGGTCATCACAGGAATACGATGGCACTGCACAGTATGTCACGACTTCGACTTGTGTAATGTTTGCTACATGAATGATGTGCATGAAAAAAACCATGCATTTATGCGTTTTCATATATCGAACGACAAAACCAATGGGTGAGTGATAAATACCAAAGTACAAAGTATATGATATTGCATGGAGTCTTGAATTAGTATATCTTTTGCCAATAGAAGGGTTTCATGGCAACCATACGGCTGGTTTCAGTTTGGTAAACATGATTCATTCTGGTTTATATTTCTATATTCAGTAAAAACAGGGCCCGGGAGAATCTGGGACCGAACCTAATGACGGCTGCAAAGTAGAGCACGCCATATAAGGCGTAAAAATACACAAGGGATTATTGAAAATCTCGCGCGCTGATTGGTCGAGAAACTCACACTATCATACGATAATCACCTCCAACGATAATCCAAAATGGCGGAAAATATTGCAACATGTTCTTCATCCAAGAAAAGGAACAGCGCAATTGTTTTGCGTTAAATTAAACGGTTTTATCAGTGTAGCTGCATAGGCTGATTTTATTACAATATTGCAAACCCATCCATTTCACATCATATGACCGAACTAACATGTCCATCCGGTTCGGAAGCAATTCCTATTAATTCTTCGATGCGGTGGGTAGGTGGGTGGGAGGGGTGTTGCTACGTAATCAGGAGAACGGTTAACTCATACCAACACAGCAAGGTTCTTAGACAAAATAACTAGGAGAAACGAACCTTTAAAATATTATTGATTTTTCAGAACCAATGTTGGAAAGCGCTCTGACGCTGCTGAGAAAAAGATTCGCGCCACTGGAATATTCCCTGGTGCCCTAGTAAAACAAGGACGGGACTGGACATTAGACAATGACTTAGGCTCAAAGGTTGGAAAAGTAGTAGGGCTAACTGCATGGGAAAATACACCCAGGAGTGCAGTCCTTGTAAACTGGGGTAACTCTATTGAAATCAAACACAGAGTTGGATATGAAGGCAAAGTAAGTGTACATTTGTGAATTAAGGGTGGCGTAGCAGTAGACCTCTCGCTTTTCTCCGCAGGGATCTCGGGTTCCATTGGGCTCGGCATCAAATGTGAATAGAGGTTGTTGCGTTTCTCCTTTTTCCGGATACTTCGCTTCCCTAACCCCAAAACTCAACCCCTTACCGGCGTTTGCATTGCTACGCGGCCACCCCAGACAAAAATCGCGACGTGCACTTTGCAATAGACTGCCGTCAATCAAACAAGTTGACGTCATTTACACGCGTTTGGATCGGCCCGGCTAGGCCCGGTGAGTGTGGCTCATAATACTTGTAAACAATCGACCGAAGTTTTGGCGCCTTTTGAATTACACACGCGTGTAAATGGCGTCAACGTGTTTGATTGACGGCAGTCTATTGCAAAGTGCACGTCGCGATTTTTGTCTGGGGTGGCCGAGTAGCAATGCAAACGCCGGTAAATTCCAGCTCGATCTGTAAGTTAGTTGTGCATTTGGATCTGTTTGCGTACCGTACCTTTGCGAAAGAAAAGCAGTTGTACGTCGGATTTGTTGTTTTCTAATTGTTATCGTAATAATAATTCTTTTATAGATGGATTTATGCCCAGTCAAAGCTGCAAATGGGCTATGTTACTATAAAGACCATCTCCCTGTGGTATCTACGATTAATATGCCGAGGTCAGGAGGGAATGAATTGCGAGAAGGAGACATGGTGAAAACGGAACTGGACGTTGAAACACTGAAGCAGTTGGCGGAAGGTCATGGGGGATGGGTAGATGCAATGCAAAAAGTGAGTTTGCAAAGTTTTCACAACCGGTTTCATGTTCCAAACCCATAAGATGACACTCTTCGAACTAGCTTTATTTCCTCCCTAGTCATTCGTCTCTATTTCTTCTTTATCTCCTGTTAGTGGGCTTCCTGCAAAGGGCGGCTTTCCCCTCTCAATGTAGTAACCTCTCATTTCGTGTTTTGTTTTTCAAGGTAATCGGAAAAGTAGGTAAGGTTTGCCGTATTAATGAAGGCGGTGATGTCCATGTCCAGTATGGATTATCCAATTGGGTATTTCATCCCGAAGCACTTTGTAAGGTACAATGCTGATTTTTTCATTGCTCTTCTTCTCTCATAAGGTAACTATAAATTTGCGAACTGGAGACAAAGTCAGAGTTGCCGGTAACAAAGAAACAGTGATGAACCTACAAGAAGGTCATGGAGGCTGGAATAATGCAATGGAAAATGTATGTAATATACCAAAAAATATTTGAATTAGCAAGACAGACGTTTGACATAGATCTTGCACAATCAAGGGATTTAATTTCCAAATGCTATATCGAAATAACAAAGGGTATAGAGTAGACCTGGGCACCGAGTTAATATGTAATAAAAAGAGCTCCTAAAAGCTTACCTTTTGCGCATGGAACAAGGCTAGCTTACCAAGAATGCATGTTTTGCACCAAGCTGGGAAAATAAATGTACCATGTTGGCGATGCACGCACGGAATTATTTTACTGGATGGAAAAATTTGCATAAAGTTGAAAGCATACCAAGCATGCAATATATTGCATAAAGCTGGAAAGATGTAAATGCATCTTATCGTTAATGGTTTTGCTTTATAAATTAGCGAGCACTGAGCTCGAAAATTTTTAATTCTTACAATTAAAGGAGCAGGCTGTGTTTAGTATTTTTGCCTTATTGACACCGACCGAAAAGATCGGCTGTCCAAAATCTTGAAGACCCCTCCCCTAGATTCCTCCGGAAACTTTCTCTCAAAGGGAATTCTATATAGGAGTGGCGTATACCTACGGTATGGACCTCTCACTCGATTATAATATATTACATATGTTTTCCAGGTATTAGGTAAAGCTGGTAAAGTGATTCGAGTTGTTGATAACGGAGATATGGTGGTTAGCATCGAGGATCGTGTTTGGGTTTTTAATCCAGATGCTCTTATTTTGGAGTCCAAAGAAGAAGAGAGAACGCCTGCTGGACATGAAGATCCTTCTTCCAGCTCTACAACTGCCTTAGGTCAGTTTGCATAAAGTATAACTCTACTCATGTAAGACATTGAGTTCGAGAATCGAATCAGGGTCGCATTGGTGAGAGGTGAGCACTTCCACCTCTACGTCACCCATGCTTTTGGTTTCCTTATTTAATATGATGTTTGTAGAGATTATAACAGAAAATGGTGACTGAACGAGTGCACTTTTCTTGTAGAACTTCTGTTTCACGCTATGCTTGAAGGAGTGGCAAACGCTTCCAGTTCAGAAGCCGGTTCAGTTGAACTTTTTGTTGCTACTACTGCTGGAAACTTGGAGCAAGTCAAGCAGATCATCGGTAACAACAAAGCCTTGGTAGGACAATTTTCTTTTTTTATACTTGACATAACACCACTCTCTTGAACCTCTGCACACAAGTCAACTTTAAATCTTTTCTTCCTTTCTCCCTTCCTTCATTCCTTCCTTCCTTCCTTCCTTCCTTCCTTCCTTCCTTTCTTTCTACCCTTGTCTGTCCTTATATTTTATACTTACTTGCTTTGCTTAACCATTACTACACTCTTGTCTAGGTAAATCAAAAATTTGCCAGTAACAAGACGCCCTTGCAAGTGGCCTGTCATCAAGGAAAATCTGAGATTGTGTCTTATCTACTGGAAAACGGAGCTGACAAAGAACTAAGGGTAATTATGGTTCAACGTCTTACAACCTTGCATCTTTTAACATTTACCCACATGCACTATTTCATTTAAAACTGTAATTTTTGACATAGGATGAACAAGGTTACACAGCATTGCACCACGCTGCTTATGGGTGAGTTCTATTATACGTTATTTGTTCGAAGGAAGAATATAAGCCTTTTGAATTGCATTGTTTATAAGATTAGCACGCTATATGTACGCAGTCCATCCACCCAACCATCCATCCACCCTCCCATCTATGCAACCAACCATCCATTTATTCACCCACCCATTCGTCCGTACGTCCGTTTACCTATCTCCCCCCTTTTTTGACCTCCTCGTTTATTTTAGATACTTCCTAGTTATAGGGTGGTCGTATTGTGAAGTAAATAAAGCAGCTAACAGAATAGCACACATGCGCATTACATCGATTACTAACCAATTTAGTAATTCATTTCATTCTTGTCATTTCAGTGACGAAACCGGTGTTTGTGTTGTAGTCATGCTTTCTGCTAATGCTAAAGTGAATCCAACCGATTTGGACCGAACCCAGGTAACACCTCTCCATCTAGCTGTTCAAAGAGGCAATGAAGCAGGTGTGGTCGCTCTGGTACAATCTAAGTATTGTGATGTCAATTGCCAGGTACGAATTATACTTGAAAATCTAAAAAAAAATATTTCACTCGATTTTTTCAATTAAAGTTTATCATTATTCGTATTTTGTTGTTGTTATTATCATTTAGATTTTTGATAGGGTGTACTTAATTTGGAGCCAAGCTCTGTTGTGCTTACCCCCTTCCATGATAGCTTAGGAACTTAGATAATTGTCATGGATAAAGTTATGTAAATGTGCTGAAGGTTAGATTTTCTAGTGGAACCAGGAAGACATGCCTCTTCTCACCGCCTTCACCTTACTTTCCCCATCAAGAACTTATAAAGTCCGTTGTGAGTTTCAGCTCCCATAGGTTTCGTCCTCGGAGATGCTCTGTTCCTCATTTCCAAGAGTTTTCTGAGACGATGAAAGGGGAGGTTTAACATGTAGTTAGTCATTGCTCTTAGAGATTATTTCATGCTTGAGGCATTGGAAAGTTCTCGTTAAAATCGATTCCCAAAAAGCACTGTAGCATGTTTCAAGAAACTATGTTACGATGTTACAATGTTGCATGCAACTCGTTTCGTCCATAAAATTGTTGCGAGATACACAAAGTAGAAGGCACTTGAGACCTATTCTGGATCCTTTCCCCTCCTCGGGGAATGGCAATATAAGGCATTGTTATATAGCTACGACATTTTCCGATATAAGGAACACTCTCATTGCTTGAAAGATGACCACGTGACACTGGTTAAATCTTAATGTTTCCCGACCGGGAAATGTTACTTAATCGTGACAATAAACAAGTGCACGTGATCAGAACGTGAAAATCGCTGACGGCGTGATACTTTGCACCAATCAAAAACAACAGAGCGGGAGCAAATATTTTGCTAGTATTTTCATACAAATGGAGCTCGAAGCGAAACAATAGAGATTTCCCAGTGTTTCTACAGAGAAATTACCGAGAATTTTATTGAGAAAAAGGATTTGGAAAATACGAAAAAAGGCACTAAAAATGCTGTTGCTACTCTCCTCGCTTTTTAATAGAGAAATACAAGACCGTCATGTGAGTTGTATTTGTAAAATCATGGTCAGTTTTCGTGCATTTAGCTTGCTATTTCGTAAACAGACTTCTCAATATTTCTCGATCTCGATTCAGCGTCTAAATATTCACAAATACCAACAGTAAAGTAAAAAATGCACAACTTCAACAATAGTACCGCAAACACTTTGAAATTCCACGTACCTTCACAGGAACTCATAAATGTTCTGCACAAAATCGAGGCCAACCCTGAGCAACAGAGAACTCGAAAGTAGACTATTCTTTGTTTAAGCAATTCATCCCGATATCAATGTACATTTTCAGGCGTAACTAGTCGTGAAAAGGTACATTGATATCAGGGATGAATTGCTCAAACAAAGAATCGGATGTTTCTCCTCTGAAGACCAAGTGTTGATTCTTTCGAGAATCATTTTTTATTTATTTAACAGTACTGCATGGTAAAGAAAGAAAATTATTCTGAAAGTAATCAACACATGGTCTTCAGTGCATGGGGAAACATGAAAACCCAAACTAAATCTTCCTCAGTATCAATTTTCTAATGCTTTATTACTTTTTATAGGACGTATTGGGAGACACACCTTTACATGAAGCAATTTTACGCAGTCAGAATAACATATTCACCCTTCTACTCAAGGTCAAGAACCTGGATCCAACTATTTGTAATGTAAATGGATTCAACATACTGCATTTGGCCTGTCTGAAAAACTGCCAACAGTAAGATCTGTTTTATATGTGTGCATATATTTGACATACTGTAGTATGCTAGTTATATAATGCTTTTAAACTGACGATGATACAGAAGTGTATCCATTCCCCCAGTAAATCTAAGCGAGCGCAACTTACTTAGATCCTTGTTACTCGAATTGTTTTGCGCATTTTGGATTTTGCTTTGGAAATTCGAGTTTATTCAAACGAGCTTCGTTCCTGCAATTAACCTCTGTTAGCCGGATGTAGGAGGGGGGGGGGGGGGGGGGAGGGTAGGCATCTAAAAGATTGAACTTTACTTTCTGTGCATTTGGGTTAGAATAGAGGTTTTGCACCATCACGTGACGGCAATCATGTTAGATGGCAGGAACAATACAATCGTTTTACATAAGACAGAATTCAATTCCCAAGAGTAGCGGGATTTTATTGTTCTGCCACCTAACCACAGGCAGTCCGAGATGTATTGTGGGCGCCAGCAAGTGATGGTGCAAAACCTCTATTTGAAAGGGAGAAAAGCTTCCAGTTTTGCCCTCATTTCTGTACTGGTACTGAGGGGCCGTATGTTAGATAACTCACTGGGTTAATACGTTACCCTCTTTAAAAAAAGTTTATTGATTGATTTATTGGTTTATTCTTGTTCTTCTATCTTACATGTGATATCTTTCTGTCCTCATACATTTGTACATTAAAACATTTGCCGTTTTTGTATTTGTTTTCAGTGCAGCCAAGTTATTGATAGAAAAGTTTCCAGGTTTAGTGGATATTACTAAAGAAGATGGATTTTCAGCTTTACATGTGGTTTCATTAAACAACCATCATGAAATTGCCAAACATTTGATTTTATCGGTAAGCGTACATTCCGTGAGAACAAGACTGACTAGATTTGTGAAAAAAATAGACGCTCAAGAAATTACTGTTATACAGGAAAGGAATGGAAGTTGGTAGCTAACTATTGAGATATATGAAAGATATATAGGTAATTGAAATAGCGGTGTTGCTGGGGAAAAGAACATTGAAAGTAAACGTTTCAGTATAGGTTTTTATTATATGACCGTGAATCTTAGAGCCTGGACACTAGCAAATCGATCAATCTGATTGGATAGATCGCATCGCGGGCTGGTCTAGATTCTCCGGTATTAAACGGTCCGATCGTATATTAATCTTACGGCGAAAACATTTTTTTTCCAAATCGATACATTGAGATTGAAACTAAAAAAGTAGATCCGTTTTATTCGTCGTACTTAAGCATGGATGACAACCCTGAGTTTTATTACCCTGAAGATCTGGAGGACGACTTGGATTTAGCCAATGCGACAGCAGTGTTTGAGTCGCAAAACAGCAACAACAACAATAACAACAACAACCAAGATGAAGACGAAGAGATGATAAACAAAATTTTGAACGACCAAAAATCCAAAAACACAGGGTATAAAACGAAGAGTGACATGAAAGCCTGGCAAAGATTTTGTCAATCCATTGGAGAAAGCAGAAAAATGGAAGACATACCTGAACCTGAGCTGAATACACTGCTTTGCAAATTTTTCATCTCCATCCGCAAACAAGATGGCGGCGAGTATGAACCGGGAAGCATTACTGGATTTCAAAGACGTTTCCAACGTTATCTCCAGGAAAAAGGTTCTTCGTATAATATGCTCAAGGATAACGAGTTTTCCAGGTCCAGAAGCGTCATTGCTGCCAAACGAAAGGATCTCACTGGCAAAGGAAAAGGCAATCTTCCCAACGCAACGAGAGAGCTGACGGCAACCGAGGTAAACACACTGTTTGAGAGCGGGCAGTTCAGTGTTGAAGAACCAAAGGCACTGCAAAAGGCTCTGTGGTGGTTCCTTTCCCTACATTTTGGTTGGAGAGCTAGAGATGAGAGCCGGAAGTTGAGCTGGGGAGATGTGAGCCTTGAAAATGACCCAGAAACTGGAGCTAAATGTCTGTTGTGGAAAACAGAAAAAGGTAGCAAGACACGAACAGGCCAAGAAGGAGGGCACCGAAGAGCTTTCAATCCAAAAGCATATGCCAATGTCAACAAATCGAGATGTCCTGTTGAGTTTTACAAGGCATTTAGGAGCCATCGATCAGAGTCTGTGTTAATGTCTGATGCTCCTTTTTGTCTGACCATCAACCACAAACGAAAACCAGAGGATAAAGTTTGGTATCTGAATAGACCTCTCGGTAAGAATGAAATTGGAAAAATCTTGAAAGAATCAACAGAAGCGGTTCTTGGTAAGGAGAATCAGCAAGGCCTCAAGAGAAAACTGACCAACCATGCTGTACGTAAAACTAGCATCGGCAGGCTCCTTGATGCAAATGTGGATCTAAAGATCTAAATATTTAATATTGATATTGATTAATTTGGGCTACCTGTGTTATGCCGATTCATATTGTGCAACTGTTGTGTGACTGAAACAAAATGGCTTTGTTTATTTACTTGATAGTTTATACGCGTGACAGAGTTAATTTCACAACTCGATGACAATAGTGTCTACTACTTTGTAGTAGGCACTAAAAACGACAAGGTATGAAATACAACAGTGCAAAGTACTATAATTTGGCATAAATATTAAGGAGATACTATCAATCCCACTTTGTGGCTGAATTATTCTCCGAAGAGGTTCAATTATCCTCCGAAGAAGCTCAATTATCCTTCGAAGAGGCTCAATTATTATCCGAAGAGGCTGGTATTTTTTTATCTGAATTTTTATCTAAGGTCAGCCATTGGCCAAACATCGGCCTAAATTTGAATAACACCTACAAAACCCTTCACTTTACCGTATAGAAATACAAAATGAAATGTGATGAATAATATGGTTGAATTTTATGAAAACACGGCTTACTTGTCTTAAACAATCTACACCGAGACACCGTACTATCGACCAAGTACAACTACGAGGTTCCATTTGTCATCATCTCTTCGATGTCGCATCGCTTAATCTTCGATAAGAGGGAGACTTTATTATTTAAGCCGTGATTGGTTCCGAAGTTTATCTATTGTTACGGATTTACTTACACAACTCGATGACATAATGGCTTCGCCTCTACGAAGCAGCAGCCACAAAAATTACTAATTATAAAAAAAAATTAAAGTGGAACTCTTTCCAATAATGCTAGTAAGTGCTTAAAACCATGGTCACGTGAACGTTTTTAAACTTTTTTTCTGTGCAAATACATTATTTGTTGTGTAAATTTTGTCTGTCCATCCGTCCATTCATCATGTCATTTTATTTCTAATATTAAAAATATAATTTAAGTCGTAAATCTTTTATTCCTTTCCTTTGTCCTTTTTTTCTTTCCTTTGTCCTTTTTTTCTTTCCTTTGTGTGTTTTGCTTGGTTTTCTTTTGTTTTCGGTTCGTTTGCTTTGCTTTCGTTGCGTCTCGTTTCGTTCGTTTGCTTTGCTTTCGTTGCGTCTCGTTTCGTTCGTTTGCTTTGCTTTCGTTTCAGAACTACTTTCGTTTGCTTTGCCTTGCTTTGATTTGCGCTTTCTTTTCTTTATTTCTCCCCCTCGTTTTTTTTCTTTTTTAATTTACTCTTTTTAACTTTCTTCAATTGTAATCAAATATCGGTTTTAATAATTGTGTTATCAATAATATTCTTTTTCAGGGTCATTGTAGCATCAATATGCGAAACCATGAGGGCATGACAGCTTTAGCTTTGTCTGTATCAAGGAGTCACAAAGAAATGATCGAACTTTTGATTAAGCATCGAGCAGATGCCAATGTGGAAGATAAAGATGGAGACACACCCCTTCATGTTGCTGTCATGAAACACTGCATCGTACACTCAGGGGTAAGTTGCGGCATCCATGTTTGTTTTATTGTTATATCCACCAACATGGCGCCATTTATTTTGCCACATCCAACATTTTTGCTAATGTCGCTTTCTTATATCATCCTACATGGTGGCCATGTCTTTTGTTATATCATCCAACATGGTGACCATGTCTTTTGTTATATCATCCAACATGGTGGCCATGTCTTTTGTTATATCATCCAACATGGTGGCCATGTCTTTCGTTATATCATCCAGCATGGTGCTTACGTTTTGTCATGTTACTAGGTATTATTATCTTATTACGAGTGAATGCAAAGAAACAATAACAATTTGTGTTTTCTTATTTATCCCAGGTCGATATTCAGTCTTATGGTTTGGATGCTCCAGCAGGCAACGAGGCTGAAAAAGCCATTGCACTTTTCCTAGTCACCCAAGGTGGAGCAAAATCTGACTACAGTAACCATCAAGGAAAGACCCCACTGGACCTTTGTATTGATACAGAATTAAAGGGGATGCTCAAGCGCCAAGACTTAGTGTATGTTTATAATAGCCTGTTTGTATAGGAAATCGCGCGATATCGAGTTCAATTCGGAATTTATAGGTACGAGTGATATTTTGAACGTTTTCAAGAATTGGACGAGCTTTTATTCGAGTTCAATTTGAGAAATTTCAAAACATCATGAGTTTCTATAAATTCCGAATTGTACGAGAAGATTGTGCAATTTTTTGTTTTCGATAAACTCAACAAAATTAAGCAACTTAATTGGGACTCTACAGAGTACAATTTGGGATTTAATTGTACTCCTCTTGTGCAATCATAATCGAGTAATTTTGTAGAGTGTATTATAATTATATGGTAATACAATATGCTATGATGCGCGTGTAGGTCAAAGTTGGTTTTCGCGCTGCCTATTTCTTTGCTAGGTTTAACTTTAGCTTGCCATTAAGAAAAAACTCCTGCTAGCATGGTAGCACGAAACATAAATTTCTAGATCACTTGGGCTGTTATATAAGTTTTTAATGGTAGTTGAATATATTTTTTACAGGCGAAGAAATAAATACCAAGGTGGAACTCAAGCTGCTTTGGCTACACCACCACGACCAGTGCCAGGTTCTTTTCGAGCTCCTTCGCCTAGGACAGCTGTTCCACTACCGATAGCCTCTCCTGTTGCAGGAAATCCTAACCTGTTACCAACTTCACCAGGTTCTCCAAAGGAGCCTTGTGAGGATCCTCCCAATTCATTTCCAGAACCTAAACCTATTCCAGCTAAAAGTGCCATAGGGTCATCTGATGATGCCAAAATGTTAAGTACAACTAAGCCTCTTCCAATTGATCCTCCTACGCCGGTATCAAAGCTTCCAGCTGTTGTTTCAGCAGGAGGAACAGTATCGTCAAGACCGATGGATACAAGGGCTATAGCCACTGCGCCTGGGCCTGCAACCCCATCTAGATCTACTGCTGAAGCGACTCCTGCTGGTGATATATCCATGGCGTTAGCGAACCTGGAATTACGAGATGACACATCTGCATCTAATGTTGTAGGCACTTCTTCTGCAGAATCCGAAAGGAATACCAATAATATTATAGAGTCAGAAATAAGCACCTCTTCAAATGAAAAGGCAAAAATGGTGGAATCACAAAAGTCTAACTTGCAGGTGAGTGAGTCTTGCCTGAACAAATAATTCAGTAATTAATTAATACTAGACGGCGATAGAAGCTACAGAATCATTTGTTCCGAGAACTGAAACGACTGCAGCAGAAACCTAAGCCTCATGTAAAGGGTATTTTCTGCTCTGAATGATTATACTTGTCACAATCAGCTAATTAAACTTCCAAAGACGCTTTTGATTACGACTCTCATGTCTGGCCAAGTTCGGCAGTTACATAATAGGAAAGAAAAGAAAACCTTCAGCGCATCTGATTAAGACTTTTTTCCGTGCCTGGAATTTTTCCATTTTTATTGTTAACAATGCAAGCATAAGTTGTCTACTCGTGTGGCTGAAATCAAAGTTATGAGACAAAATGTTTATTTCCTTTAATATCTGGTAACACGTTCAGAGTTAAGCTCTGTTGTTTGGCATATAAAACAATTAGCTTCTGAATACATAATATAGGGTTATAGTTTTTCAATGATATTGATCCAAAATTGTGTTTTTATTTTATTTTATAGGATGAACTGTGTTGTTATTGTAGAGAGGACAAAGCAGATGTGATTTTCAAGCCTTGCAACCACAAAGTCGTGTGTCAGGGTATGTACTGGTAGCACTTCACTGTCAATGAAAGTCAAAAATAATTTACGAATGATGAGTTACACTTAGCTAAAACTTCAAGTTAGGTCCTGTGTAGCGCACATTACCAAGGTTCGTCAAGGGAAAACATTTATTACATATGCTGTGCACGATCTCTACCTTGGGCGTAATGTTTCTCATTTCAGACCACATGTCATTCTCTTGGGGAGAAGATTCTTTGTTCCAGTTGCATTCATTTTCATGACTCTCTGCTCATGCGAAGCCATACTAAACAAAGTAATGATAGTCTAAGGAAAGGCTAGTGGTCAGAAATGGGAAAATATTGTGTCCAAAGTAAAGAGGTCTATTATTTCAAAAATTGAAAATAATCAATGGTCATTTGCACATCATGTGTAGTCCTGGATGCACTTGGAAAAAGAAGAAAAATAGTAATATAAAGTATAAAGGACGCCACACAAACTACAACTCTTCGGAATGATAGTTATCGTACTATGATTATTATGAGGTGTTTTGATAGCATAGGGTTTTAGGACAGGGAACCAGACATGTGACTTCTTAAACTTTTTGTTGTAATTTAAGCGTATTACATGATACGAAAGAGTTAAAAAGAATGTTGGTTTTTGAGTAATGACTTAAAAAGCCAAGTATTCGATTATTTATCCTGTAATAAGTGGTCGCTATTCGATTCAACCTATTGTGTAGTAGACTGTAATAGTCATGTCGGTGACTCTACTTCTTGTTTTTATTGTGCATTTTTCAATTGCATTTCAACGTTTAACAGGTTGTTCCCTATTTCCTTTTTACAGGTTGCTCTGTGAGAGCAAAGGTTTGCCTCCAATGCAAACAAAACATCACTAGCAAAATTGCTTCAGGTAACTAAGCGTAAGATTAGTTTCTAAGCTGTCGCACATCTTTTAGTCAGCACGTTCTCAGTAGCCGATCCATGGGATGTTAGCAAGCTGAGAGAATTTCCTGCCCTACCTTGCAAATGGGTAAAATAGAATTTCAGGGAATTTAAACTGAACTTTCCCGGGATAAGTATGCCCTCATTTCTTCATACTAGATTATATTGTTTTCTTTTTCGTACCTTTAGTTTCATCTTAAGTGGTGTTATCATCCATATATATATAAACTCGCACTCGCCTTTCACCTTTGGCGTCTCAGGTTAACGTTTGATTCCTGTCTCATTATCCGAAGTGGCATCATTTATTGGACTTTTCCCTTATTTAAGGGGTTTTCTTCGGGTTATAACTTCTTAAATCTCCAATTCGATCTGAGAGTTAGACATGCCCTTGCTTTATCAGTCCAGAGGTTGGAATGTAGAATATTCATTTCTTTTCGTAAAATGCTAGACAATCTGAACGACTAATTTTTTACTCCCTCCAATGTTTAGGGAAAGAGGCTCCACTCGTGTCCTTTACAGACGTCAAAAAGGATTATGAAAAGAAAATAAATAAATTAGAGCGTCTGGCATTTTGTCAAATTTGCATGGAAGACGACAGACCAAGCAACGTGGTATTCCGACCGTGTGGTCACAAGTGCTGCCAGGAATGCGCTAGAAAATTGAACAGATGTCATAGTTGTGACAAGGAAATAGATGAAACCATTGTCTCATATCAGTAGCAAATGGACTGCTGAGATACTGCTGAAAGACTACAATTCTAGCTGGGCGGACTAGTTCTAAGATGTCACGAGAGAGAAGTGTTACTTCCCTACGGACACATAGATTCTCGTTGTCTTTTTGTGGGTCTTCTGTTCTTCTTTATTTCTTCAGTTGTATAACTTTAACTTTACTTTCTGCGATTCCAAATCCAACTCCACTAAATTCAACTCAACTAAATTCTGTGCTACATGCACTTAACTAGTGTTAATCAGATTAAGGAGATGACGTCAATCAGAAGCTTGATTGACATCTCTTACAATCATTTTCATTGGCTAACTAAATGTAAGCATAATAATTATTTAGTCCACAATTCCCTAGGAGGAATTTCAACTGTCATGAATTTACAACACAAAACCGTCCAGTTAGACTACATAGTTTCCTAGCAGTCACTGAAATAAGATTGAGCGGTGAATCGAAATTAACAGAGACTTGACTGCTACAAAGTGGGACTATCAGTCGATTACTGACAGCGCCCAGTTACTTAATAATCAGTAAGATTGGGACAAGCACTTCCCATCCCAATCGTTACTTAAAAATAACTAACAGCTAATCTAAAAAATGTAGTCACAAATCCTTTCGCTGCTTCTTTCTACCTACCGGAATGTCAATTACTAATTATCGACTTCGCATTATCATTGACATTTCGGTTCCCTAAACATGATTTGGAAAACATAATCATCTTGGTTTTCCTAAGCTCCTTTTCCGGCTATCCAATCTTAATACCTTTTTACAGACTCTCTGGCGCTCACTGAGTCACTAACGGATTTTCTCTCATAAATGAATTAATATTAATGGTTCCTTCTTTGCAAAGAATTTAGAAATGGAAAGCTGTAATTACATAGGATCATGAAGTCCTCAAGTGGGCTATCTGTGCTCCATTTGAAAGAAGGGAAAGAGGAAAGAGGTTCCCGCCTTCCACTAGCTCTATCCTGATGTACCTGACTTTACTCCAGGACGTTGCTCCTTAGTGTTAGCCGAATTCGTCGCGGCGGAATTTATTTTTATAGCAAGATCAGTTTACCTTGAGCGTGGCGTTTTTTACCCCATTGCAAAACGCTTTAATGAGCATGCGCTGTAGGAAGGTACATCCGTGTTATAAGGGTAATTCGTTACTTTAAAACAAACCTGTGTGGCAAGATTCTAAAAAGCACGCCCAAAGTTAAAGGGTCTATTAGTTTTTATAAAATAGATTAAATAGTACGCACGCTGTGATTGGTTGATAGCCATGTTTGCATGAGGATATGTAAACACAGTTGTGACGTCACAACTTTCGTGTTTTCCCGGTACAAGTTCAAAAATTAAAAATTTACAGTTTCTTTCGAGGAAAAAAACGCCCCCAAAAATGTATTTTGAAGACAAAGTTCCAAATTTTGACTTGTGTCAGGGCCACAGGCATAACCCTATGGTCTCATGAAGGTCTTTCTGAAGGTAATATCATAACAATCTCTCGTTGGTCACCGCAAAGGGAATTCTCTCAGGAGCTACAACACACGTCCTCCGTCAGGACAGCTGCGGTTGTTCAGCGACGTGCTTTCTCATGATTTAAATTTAGTTAAGTTAGGAATCGAGTTGGGAATCGAGTTAGGAATCGAGTTAGGAATCGAGTTAGGAAGCGAATGGTATTTTATTACAGAACATTAAACATATATATTAATGCCAAAAAAAAGAAATCGCAAGTAAAACGTCTGCATCAGCCGGTAATTATTAACATTATGGGTATTATGCAACCGCCAAAGACATAAGAGACGTGTTGACTGTTACTCGTTCGCTGACAAAAATGTTTGCTGGCTCAAAAGCGGATCTGTATGCTGCTCAATACAATGTCGGAAGACGAAAGCCGGTAAGTAATACATTATTCATAATCCTTCATTTATCATGCTAAATTATTCCATCCTTGAAAGATCAACATAGCATGTCGAAGCAAGACAATTTCTGGTAATAATAATAATAATAATAATAATAATAATAATAATAATAAAAATAATAAACTCTTTATTTACTGAGGGTAGCACTAAATAGCAATTTGCTAACAAACCTGTGGCCCTCTAATATATAAACTATGAAGATATGTGTATAAAAAACTATAGAATTATAACTACAAGTTAAAAACCCCTACACTAAAAAATAAATTATAACTAATAGTTAATAAAGTATTATTGAATGAAAAAAAAAGTTAGTATATATAAAAATAACTATTGAAAAAATAAAAATAAATAAAAATAGAATGAACTAGATTATACTATAAAATGATTTAAAGTTTTTTGATTGTCTAAGAAATAATTTCTTAAAGAGCTTTTAAAGGTAGTCAAAGAGTCGTTTTAATTTGACGTAAGGATAAAGGCAAGCTGTTCCAAAGTTGACATGTAGTTACACTAAAAGATCTCCCTCCCTCCGTCTTACGCTTAAAAGAAGGACATGTTGTGCGAGAATGCAAATCACAATTGCGCTTTAAAAGGCCACCCAAGTAAGAGGGTACATTGCCTTCTAACCTCTGAAACGCAAAGATTAATTTATTCATCTTTGCTTCGTCATAAAAAGGTAACCAACCTAGCGTATTGAATGAAGCTACTGAGGAAGATTGCTGGTCAGCATTAAGAATTATTCTTGCTGCGCGTTTCTGCATTCTTACAACCCTACCTAATAATTCCTTATCACAGTTGGTCCAAACAACAACTACGTAATTTATGACGGGCCTTATCATGCTATTGTAATATAAAAGCCGCTGCTTTAGAGGCAAATAACCCCTGATTTTCCTTAATACTCCTATTCGTTGCGCTAGCTTTTTGCATACATTTTCAATGTGCGGTAAAAAAGATAGTTCTTTATCAATTTCGAGTCCTAACAGTTTTGCACTATCTACTTTGGAAATTAAATTTCCATCAATGTTGACGATTGGCGAGCAGTCCATCTTAGAGGAGAGAACTTTACCAGTAACAATCAGTGTCTTTGTCTTTTTCTCATTGATGGGAAGCTTATTGGATGTAGCCCAGTCATGTACCTCTGCCACAGAATTGTTGAGTGCATCTTGAAGCTTGACGATATTCTTTACGTCTACAGACGAAGAGAGAGTGGTGTCATCAGCATAGAGGTCGACTTGTAATGAATTAACATAGAGTGGTAAGTCATTTATGAAGACAATGAACAAGAGAGGTCCAAGGATACTCCCTTTTGGCACCCCATGCTTGATGTGAGCATAATCAGTGTTTTTACCAGCAATAGTAACAAGTTGATGCCTGTCATGTAGATATGAATGGAACCAAGACAGTGAGGCATCAACCACTCCATAGGCTTTGAGCTTTTCCAACAAGATCTCGTGATCGACCATGTCAAAGGCTTTGCGATAGTCTACCAGAACGAGGCCATTGAGCAGCAGTAAGGGGGACTCGCGTAGCGCCGGCATTTGAAAAAATGACATATTGAAAAAGCCCAGCCCCCCCTGGGGTTTCGGAGGTAGGTTAAAGGCCCTGCAGGGGGTCTTGCGCGATCCGGGGGCAGCGCGATAAGTCCTTACTGCTGCTGTGTTTGGGTACCGCAAACGGAGGTTAAAATATTTGTCGGATATACGATGCATGAATGTAAGAAGTTCACCAATGACTTTTGCATAATTTGTCTAAGACCTAAAGTTATCGTACCTAAGCCAGAACCCTTTTGGTGTTGTGGTAAAAAAATGCAAATAGAAGATGACACGTCAGCGCAGTGTTACGAGTGTGGTAAGAATATTCGTAATGCCGTACCGAATGCTACCAAAGAGCAGTATTATGCCAACGGAGGTCGTACGAAGACCCCATACAAAAGAATAAAATACTTTAGAGACTGGATGAGTCATATCCAAGGTTTACATCCGGTATATTTAGACGATGAAGTAAGGCAGAAAATCATAGACCATTTAGAAGAGTCAACCCCGCAAAGCTTAAGGAAGACATTGAAAAAATTAAAGCTAGGGAAATATTACAAAGCTATTCCCTATCTTTTGTCTGAAATTACCGGTAGGCGTATTCCTCATATCCCAGATATGCAAAGGGCCGAGTGGTTATTCTGTCGGCTGGATAAGGATATTCCTTATTATCCTGACGTAATTTACGAAATATTTTACAAAATAGACCCCCAGCACCCGCTGTTAGAATGGATTCCGAGAAGATGAAATGTGCAGCCGAAATCCCCCTACGTTCTTTTCAAAGCAAATGTCTACTGAGCGAGTTTTCTTTGCAGCTCCTCTTTTGCCTCCTGGTAGATCTTTTTGCGAGATTCCTCGGAAAGATCTTTTACGATGGTTTTTTTTATTACCCGACTTTAGCTCCCCGTATTTCTTTTCCTCCGCGAGGATCAAAGAAAACTCCACGTTGTCGATTTTACGGTCCTGCAGAGCTTGGGAGACTAAGTCGGCGATGGTGTTAGCCTTTGCTCTTGCTAGGGCTATGTGTGTGTCGTGCTTGGATATCTTACCGGACAATTGCTTTATAATACCTGTCGTAACAGCGGAAACGATGCCGCAGACGGCCCCAACGCCGGCCAAGGGAACGCCAACGACTATTCCAGGCCCGGTAAGTGAGGTAGCAACGCCAGTGCCTGTAAGAGCCACGGACATGGAGCCGGAAGTTATCGCGATTTTATGTAGTATGCTTCGGGCTCTGGCGTACTTTTTTCTAACCTCTTCGTAGTGTTTCGCTTGCCCTTCCAAGTAAGCCAGGATTAAGTTCGCCTTGTTTAAACGAAAGTTCTCGGCGTTTAATTCGTTAGGTTCCTTAGGAAGTTCAGGATAAAGTGGAGGTGCTGAAGGTATGACATCCATTATATACTAATGTACGACGCTTTTGGGAATGATATACAGGAGCAGCCACATCACGACAACAGGGATTATGCCAACTGGAGGGCCTTTAGAAAGATGTTTCCGCACGCGGATGCTAGTAAGTTCGAAAGAAGATCCGATGGGATTTACTTTAACGGCTCCAGAATGTACAGCAATGCAGACTTGGAGCAAGTAGGTGATCAGGTGCAGCAATTGACAATTGTACACCCCGTTCATAAACCACCAAAACCCGAGCATAAAGCACCCAATTTTCCTAGAAACTTATTGTTAACCACGGAAGATTACCCATTTTACGATGCTGAAGGTGGTGTAAACAACTTTGAAAAATTGGTAACGCATCTAGAGATTTTAGTGGGTAAGCAATCATTTAACGTAGTAGTAAGGAATATCTATAAAGAGACGATGTTGAAGCATACGTCAGGTAAAGAGGCCAGGGAATGGTTAGCAGGACCCAACATGCGGTATTGGCCACAGCAGTTAAACTTTGCTATTTGGGCTGCCACTAAAGGTTGTGGTGTTGCCGCGGATATGTTTCATATTCCAATTATGCAGTTTCACGTTGCCTTTACGGTAAGGAGGTTGTTGTATGAGCTTAACGTACCCCTACCGGGAGATGGGGCATTTGATCCAATGAATAACCGCTACGACTCCGCTGCCCTGGAAAGATTGATGAATGAGTTCGAACTGCGGCAAAAAGACTTTCGTTATAGGGAAGGTAAAACGCATGGGTTGGGTATAGTTTACGTATGGGGCGTTAATGGTGAGAAGCCAGCCGACTACGGGCATCAGGAATATCCAAGTAATGAGTTAGAGTTCAAAGATATGGGTGGTGATAAGGGTAATAATTCATTGATTACCAGGATTCAAACTAACTACCCAGGTACCTGGGATCCGTTCGTATTAATGAAAGGAAAAGGATTAACGAAAGCCGGTCGGGGCCGCCTGGATCGCAGCATAGAAGCTTACGTACGCGTCGTTTTGGGGGCGCAAGTAAATACCAGGTCGAGCATAATTGGAGACGCAGGCACCTCGAAAAATACGCGAGCCGAAGCCTTAACTTTATTCGAAACTGCGATTATAGAGGGCGATATCGATAAGAGTTCGCATCGTTTTCAATTAGACGTGGATAGCTCCAGGTTGAGGTTGGATTATGCCGTAGCCCCGGGAGTGTTGCTAATGCCCAGTAATTTGGTCCTCAACACCAATTCCGTCGTAGGCTACAATAATAAGCTTAAGACAGCAACTGAGGACATGAAGTTTGGGGCGAACGACGTGAACTTGGATACTACCAGGGGCATTCCCCATTTCGTGGAGAAGTCTAAGAAGGAGCACGTAGAAAAGCCCGCACCAAAGAAGGCGTTACCTATGAAAAAAACATACCGAGCGCCTAAAAAGGAGGAGGAATATGACCACAACTTACTAAAAGCCGGGCTAGTAGCTGCGAGCATTGGTCTGAGCTATTATATATGGCGATGAACAACCCCTACGTAGCTGGAGTAGATTGTGTTTATACGACTTACACAGGTGAGAAAAAATACGACCAAGCGGCTTGGGTTGATGTCACGGGCATGTCCGTGAATTTGAACTACTCAGGAAAGAAGTTGATCCTTTGTAGTATTTGCCTTGGCACGAGCAGTCACGCCAACGTTGGCTTTAGGTTCCTGGATGAGAATGGCATACTGCAGCCTATGAGAAATAAGACGAACAACAGGGAGCCTGCGCATTTCTCCGTAGAGCCGAACCCCGGCAGCTCTGAGAACCTATCGGGTTGGACTTTCCACATGGTTGCTGATTGCTACGGGAAAGTAAAGCTGCAAATACGCGTAGATGACACCGGAAGTGTTTGTGTAAATAGTATGGAAGATCAGAGAGATAAGATTTATAACCACGCAACCATCAGCACTCTGACGGTAATGAGTTTATAGTGGATTTTGTGAGAAATCCTAATATATATGAATCCGCATGTAAAGGAAGATTGGTTTTTACATTACTTAGAGGAAAAAGAGTTTCCTGAAAGCGATATTTGGAAGGACACCGGGTTATGGGTGAAGGTTGGAGGCTTAGGGTTAATCCTGTGTACTATCAGTATTGGGGTGTACAACGAATATGGTTTCGCTTTTAGGATCGTCGATGAGGATAATAACCCATTACTTCCCTTCAGGAATAAGAAAAATAATAGGGAGCCAGCTCATTTTTCGTTTGAGCCGCACACTAGCAATGAAGATTTTACACGTGTTACTTTTCATATGATAGTTAATTGTCAATATGCAAAGCTTCAAATAATACCTGCAAGGATGATAAAATTCCTATTAAAGTTTGGATAAATACTGTTCATGCAGGGACAGAATCTCATAAGAATAATGTTTGGAATCACAAGACTATTAGTACCATGACTGCCATACCCTTGATACCAAATTATCAAGGCGGCGCGAATACTATCTTTACTTATCCCCCGTCGAGAACGCCCAGGAGGACTGACGACGATTATAAGCCGCCAGTAATACACAAGGATAAGATCAGCCCTTCATCTTCTTCAGGAGTACCACGCCGATAGCGACGACTAATATCCAAATGTTATTCCCCACGAACTTTAACAGTTCACCGCCGGCCCTAAGTGTCAGGCTAAGAACACTACCAAGCAGCCCAGGAAGACCGGCTGCCATCTTTTTTCCCAAGTCCGTCAGCCCATTGCCTAATTTCTTTACGCCCGCGCCCGTAGCCTTAAGCGCGGATAGGATGACTCCTACTACGCTCGAAATAGCGACCGCAAATGCCAGCGGCACGCCATACTTCAAAAGGGCTCTTTTTATCTTTTCCTTGGTGGTAAGCCCCAGCTCCTTTTCCTTACCTTCTATTTGCGTTTGTAATTCCGCCAGTTTTTCCTGAAGAGCCTCTATTTCCTTTTGGGCTGCCTCCCTTTCTTCTTCAGGGCGAGTTTGATCTTCGATTATTTCCCGTTGTCGGTCTATTTCGTACTCCAAGTCTTCGACGGCCTGTTGAAGTTGCCGCATTTGTTCCTCCGCCACTGCCTTGTCCAGCATTACTTGCCTTTCTCTGTCAACAGACTCCATTAATTCTTTTCCCAAGCGCTGTAGTTCTACGTCTTTCCCCGCCGCTTCATTTACCGCAGTCTGTAACCTTTTTACCACACCGCTTTTTTCATCAAACAACTTAGTCAACCTAGCTTCAAAGTCTGCAATTTCAGCAGCATGACTCTCATTGGTTAACCTACTTTGTTTAATGAAATCATCTTCCAATTCTTCTATTCTGCTTTGTAATGCTATGTTGTCCTCCCTAAAATCATCAAGTAGCTTAGTGATGCCACCCTCATCTTTGGTTAGCGTGTCGAGTTGTCGCGTAAGGTCATCGATGGTTATATTATTTTCCTGTATTTCGTTCTTAAGTGCTTCCCTTTCAGTCCTTATTTTCTCTAAGTATCTCATTAAGCCTCCAGTCGCGTCGCTATCTTTTGGAAGTTCTTTAAGTTGTTTGCTTTTTTCCTCTTTGACAGCCTCTAATTGCTCGAGTCTTACCCGCTGCTCTTCTTGTACTTTAATTGCGGATCTGAGGGCATCTCTAGCAACAGGATTCAACATAGCTTTACGGAAGGTCATTTGGGTGACTTCTGTATCCCTTTGAGTCGAAGTGCTTAGCATCGTCAAGTTGGGCGTTCCAAGCGCATTTGTGACTCCTTTTGGAAGTTGGTTGTTAAGCAGGTGGGAATTCTTCCTTTGATACAGGTTGTGCCATTTTTCCCTACCCGATTCTCTAACTTGAACCTGCCCTTTGTCTCCTATTTGGATGTCTAAGAGAGCCAGGTTTAGGCTTGGATATCGCTCTCTTAGGTCCTCGATGAGGTCCGCCATTAAGTCCGACCGCACGCCAAGGGATTCCATTTCTAAGTATTCTGGAATGGGCGTGTGGGGGTTCTTAGACCTAAATTTATCTCTCAAAGAACGCATAGCATCGCGGGCCCTGACGCCATACTTGTTCAGCAATTTATCAAAGAGACTTCGTCCGTCTACGTTGTCATTAGGAAGTAAAGACTCGTATTCTTCGTCATTAATATCGACTTGGCCTTCTTCGGTAAGGGGGTCAAAATCCGTTCCTTCTACTTCCATTATATATGATAAGCTCAAAGTTAAATCCCAACGCATTACCTAAGCAGGTTGGCGGACTGAAAGCAGAACGCACCTTTCACCGGGTCACATTCACGCCCAGCAGCGCAAAGCCGGGGGAAACCTTGTACGTAGGCGTGCCCCGCCTAACGGATAACCTAGTCTTAGTACCCGGCACCTTGGCTTTAAGTTTTGACCTAGCAATACAACCAAGCACAAAATTAGAAACTTACGTCGTCAATAACGCAGGCAGAAACCTCGTCTCTAAGATGAGAATCAAGTTTGCTGGGGAATCCCTTTTGGACTTAAATAGGTACGATCTGTATACCACCTATAAGGACATATGGTTAACGGCCTTCGACCGCGCACAAAGAATAGAGCAGGGAATTGGCAGCGTTATCTTACGTAAGGTTCGCAGTGATACTAAGACACAACCTACGGATTCTGGTGACGCAACGGCGGTGGCAGACGCCACGAGGATAAAGACCGCCTATGGTATTAAGTATGTCATACCACTGGACTTCGAGGTGATTACGAATCACGGTGTGTATTATCCCAGGCAGTTAAGTGAACTACAGTTTGAAGTAACCCTAGCGGATACCACAAACATCTTGCAGATGGATGCGTCCGGAACGGCACTTACCGGAAGTATTCACCCCTATTCCGTTACCAACTTAGAGCTACAGTACGAAACGGTATACAGCGAAGAGCTGGCACGCAGTGCTGGCATGGAATACAGCTCCGGAAAGGCATTCCTGTACGACCACGTAGTGATGTATAAGACGTTCAGTTTCTTGGATAAGACGGATGAGGTTATCAACCAAAGTATTAACCTCCCCCGAAGAAGTCTCACGGGGTTAATGCTGGTGTTTGCCAAACCCTACGAGGCTGGTAAGCGCGACTCCGAAGCGTTCCACAACCCCAACATTACTAACGTCGGCGTGAATATTAACGGGGTCCCAAACAAGGTCTACTCCCAGGGGATAAAGCCCGCAGACGTCTACAGGGAGGCAAAGCGTAAGTTTGGCGACCAAATTAGCCCCGAGGAATTCTTTAATGATAAGTACGCGCTGTGGATTGACATGCGCACCATTAACGACGAAGACCTACATGGTCAGGGTTTACGTCTAGTAAATACGCAGGATGGCATAACATTGGAGATCAAACGCACCAAGAACACCGATGCGCAGGATGCTGACAAGATAAACTGCTACATCTTCGTCGTCTCAGACGCGCAACTGAGCGTGGAAATGAACCAACTTAAAAGTGTTGCATATTAAGGTTAAATATTCCTTAGATATACAATGCTTCGCGTATTTGAAAACAACGAAACCAAACTGCAATGCATAGTGCAAGGCGAAACTTTGTACTTTAAGGGAAAAGAGGTGGCAGCTGCATTAGGATATGAAAAAACGAGAAACGCAATCAGGGAGCACGTTTCTGAGAAATACCAGAAAAGGTCGAGTGAGTTAGGAAGGGCCCTAAAACAGGGCGCTTCTACTATGCACCCACATTCTGTGTTCATATCTGAGCCAGGTTTGTATGAACTGATATTTAGCTCTAAGTTACCCCAAGCCGTTAAGTTTCGCGATTGGGTCTTCGAAGAAGTCCTTCCCGCATTAAGGAAAACAGGTAAATATGAAAGGCGCTTTGACGGTCCAAACAAGTTAGTATTCAAAATAGAAAATGAGTTTGACCTACATAAAAAGGTAGTGGACTACATCCGCAAGTTTTACCCAAAGATACTTTTAGCACCCGGTCTAGGTGAACTGCAGGATTCAAACGGCAAACGTATAAAGTGCTGGCAGAAAGGATATCAACGCGGTCAACCCGACTTAATGATTTTAAACGCGCACACACATTACTGTGGATTCTGCATAGAGCTAAAGACTCCAAAAGGCAATGGCAGGTTATCTGAAGATCAGCAACTACTCTTACAGAGGTATGAAGAAAACGGCTATAAGGTGCTCGTAAGCAGCGACTACGATGTCATTTGCAGGGAGATCACTGCGTATGCTGAACACCTACGAATTCCCTGCAGGTGGTGTTGTAAGGTCTTTAAAACCTCGGAGACTTTGGCAACACACTTAAAGATATTTCATAGAATATATGGACAAGGATAAATTTAACGAGTTAAAGTTCATACAAACATACTGGAGTGATTTGCAGGTGGGGGAGATTTATGAGATAAAGAATTATGTGGTCTTTGAAGACTTGGACCGCCTGCGCTTGGTCTTAAAGAATAAAAAAAGAACATACACCCTTTGGGCGCCCGATAGGATAAGGTACGCTATTGAAGGGCAGGATGTTACCCATGTTATGAGTCATGGTAAAAAGGATGGCAGGTGGGTATTTGACGTGGTTAATTGGGAGCCTGAGAGTCCTCTGCATTCATAATGTCTGCTAAAGTCCGCTGCTCCGCGTAGCACCAATGCCCCACAAAGGATCCTTCAAGGAATACCTTGCCGCAATGAAGGCAGGTGTATTTTTACGCGGTGCAGGAGTGGGCGTAATGCAATCAGCAGGTGGTTCGCACGTAATACAGTCCATATATTGAAAGGGCGATTAGGAGGATTCCTAAGAAGGCTGCTGCGTAGGCTAGCATATACCTTTAAAGGGGGTTTTGATGATACTTAACAAACAACAAGAATGGGATTTGAGACTCTTTGCACAAACCCCATTCTAAGAGGGTCTCAGAATGTTGAGTATAAGGTTGTTATATTGTTAAGGACGTTTATTTGTCGAGGCAGTTGAAGATATGTTCCTCTTCTCTGACACAACCACAGCGGTCGCACTCTTGCCTCCAATACTCCCTTTTAGTCCACGGAACGCCTTCTGCGCGTTCAAAAGAGGGGAAAGTACGGACTATTTTCTTATGGTAATCTATGCGATTCCTTAAGTAATCCTCTTTATGCGGGCAGCGACTCATCATATCCGCACATTGGTAGCAATCCACGCCTTCTAAGTCATAGCTCCCAAAGAGAAATCGATAGTTGACTTCGTGTGTTTTCCGATGCGTCTGTAAACGTTGACGACTGCTTAGTATCTTATTACAGAAACTACACTGTCTGCTTTCTTTACAGACGCCCCTTTTCAGGTGCTCGGAGGTGTTAGGAAATTCCTTATTACAGCCTTTGCAAAGCCCACAAATGCGTTTGTCTTGATGTTGTCGCATCTTTTGAACGGTGCTGAATTCTTTACCACAATCCTTACAAACTTTACTAATTGGTTTCTTTGTGCAAACGCCACGACGAACGTGGTATTGTAGTCTTTGCTTGGTGCTGAACACCTTTTTACACATTGAACAGTTCATTTATACTTAAGTGTATCTTAAGCACAATATAACGTATTTTCAACTTTATTGTTAACATTCTTAGGTGTCATTTAAGACAGGTCTGCAGGAGCATACAGCTGCGTTTAAAAGACACCTAAGAATGTTAAGTATGAGGTTGTTAAATTGTTAAGGATATCTTATATGAGTCATTTAAAAGACACCTCAGAATGTTAAGTATAAGGTTATCATATTGTTAAGTATGTCTGCATGTGTCGTTTAAAAGACACCTCAGAATGTTAAGTATAAGGTTGTTATATTGTTAAAGATATACGTATGAGTCGTTTAAAAGACACCTCAGAATGTTAAAGATAAGGTTGTCATATTGTTAAAGATATACGTATGAGTCGTTTGAAAGACACCTCAGAATGTCAGAGATAAGGTCGTTACATCGTTAAGTATGTCTGCACGTGCTGCTTTAAAAGGCACCTAAGAATGTTAAAGATAAGGTTATCATATTGTTAAAGACTATTATCTTTTTTTTTAAAGAAAAGAAATATCCTTATTCTTAGGTATCTTCTTCAAAAAAGAAATAATAGTCCTTAACAATTTAACAACCTTATCTTTAACATTCTGAAGTGTCTTTTAAGCGGCACACACAATTTACATAGGATATCGCGCATGAGTCATTTAAAAGACACCTAAGAATGTTAAATTGTTAAGGATGCTGTTTAAAAGAAAAGATACCTTAGAATGTTGAGTATGAGGTTGTTAAATTGTTAAGACTACTATTTTAAGAGATGTCTCAGAATGAGGTTTGCGTAAGTCCCATTCTTAATGAAAACAGCACATCCTTAACAATTTAACAACCATACACTTAACATTCTGAAGTGCTGTTTAAGAGACACATGCATATATCTTTAACAATTTAACAACCTTATCTTTAACATTCTAAGACATCTTTTAAACAGCATACGCACACATCCTTAACAATTTAACAACCTTATCTTTAACGTTCTGAGGTGTCTTTTAAACGGCACACGCACACATCTTTAACAACTTAACAACCTTATACTCAACATTCTGAGGTGTCTTTTAAACGACTCTACAGCGGATATCGCATAAAGTCCTGCACGCTTTCTTTCGCCCAACCGGCCATCGTCAACAAGGCACCAAACCTCTCCGCGCGCTTCAGACTGCACATTTCATCATACAATTCCTGCACGCGCTCCCGCAGCCGATCGATCTCCTCCCTTTGCATTTCTATGGTGTCTCTTTTATCTTTTGCGTCGCCGGCAATCCTTCTTACTGCGTCCACTGGGTCCATCGTATATATAATGGATCCGAACCATATTCCCTGCAATGCTCTGATCGTAGGACCCACCGGCTGCGGCAAAACGCAGTTCGTCGTGGAGCAGCTATTAGGACCCTTTAGATACCGTTTCGACTATATCGTGCTGCTTTGTCCCACCTATGTGAACAACCGCACCTGGGAAGGCATAGGAGTGAAAGATGACGACTTCTTTGTGGATATCTTAGACCCTAATGAGTTATCCAGCCATTTGAAGTTCTGGCATCAGCAATTCCCCAAGGACACGCAAACACTCCTCATACTGGATGACATCGCCTGTGGGGACGACGTAAAAAGACGCACTTCCGAATTAGTGAAGCTCGCCTTTAGCGGCAGACATGACAATATCAGCGTTTGGTTGCTCTCGCAGCAGCTTACCAGTGTCTCTAAGCCCTTTAGGGAAAACATAGGCTCTCTCGTAGTATTTTACACGCCCAGCAAGTCTGACCTGGAAACCATTTTAAGCGACTACGGCGGTGAGATAAGCAAGGAACAGTTACACGAATACATGCGGCATTTAAAAACGCACCAACATTCCAAAATGATCTTCTCTTTGAGGTTTCCGTATTCCATTAACATATATGGATATTGAGCAGCTCTTAGATGAAGTCCCCACACAGCTAAACGAAAGTAACCTTAAGGAACAACTTAAGAGCGACTGTCCAGAAATATCGAGCAAAATCGAAAATTTGTGGCCACAATCAAAAAAATAAAAGTCCTTCATTTTTGGTCTGTAGACACTGTTTGATGAGTTTATGAACGTACTGGGGTCGGTTTTTCGATCTACGTAAAAAATCCGGATTTTTTTGAAAAAAACGATTTCACCCCGTGTCGGTCTAAAAATTGCTCAAGAAACGGCTGCGTATTACGCTTTCAAAAACATTCTCGCTCCAAGTGAAAACCCAAGTTACAATCAAATTTGCAACTGAATTCAAGAAAAGGGGTGTTGAACAATTGTTCCAGGTGATTTTAGACGTTTTAAACTAAACTTTAGATAGAAAAAATTGCATTCTTCCAGCACAGTTATTCACAGTCTCGATTTTACCTCACATTTATAAAAGCGATTTTTTGCATGTGGCCATTCTCCAATTTTTACAAAACTCAAGCTGTACAATGTTCAAATGATAGAATAACACGAACTACAAAAATTAGTTTGGGTTTTTTCACAGGCCTTATGAAAACGTTATGCGAAGTTGGAAAAATTTGCCATGTAAATATGCAAATTAGCAGTTTGTTTACATCTCCATACCACAGATCACGGCCGCGAAAAAAGTCATCTAAAATAGTTTTAACAGCTTATTAATCCACACATTAGCCTATCTAAGGACTATCTAAGCATGATTGGCCTCTGTTATTATTTTTAACGATTATTTGTTGAAGTTAAGCCTACACTTTCGGTGTTGAAGACACTCAGCTTGCTTGCCTCGGTGGCATTCCATCGGTGCGTAGTAAACTTAGTAATCATAAATGACTGTTAACATGCTCTATAAACGTTACTATTCCTCACTAGTGGTATCCAGCTTATCACATAGTATTTTCACATACTGAGTATGCTTGAAAGTTTGCATTACTTTGTAAATAAGCAGGGATCAAACCTGTCAAAGCGGATTATGTGAGCTGATGGCGTGACAAACGACAGTTTGCGCGGAGCCGGACGTGACGTCGTTTGGTACAGTACGCTTTTTATTGCCTGAACATCTTGTGATTTTGCATAAACTAAAGAGAATCACTCGTTATCAAGACTCTCTATGAGCTTTCAATGATATTGTTCTTTACGACAAAAAGACCCCGATTTGAATAAGGCTGCGTTCATATTGTATGGCAGAAGGGGCGGGGGCAGATGAAATCTTTAAATGACAAAACAATTCTTAAGACCACCCAAAAGTCCCCCATTTCTCTGAAAAAAGGTTTTCAACCTACCTACCCCCCCCCCCTTTTTATTGGTAAAACATTTTCCGATCCCCCCTAAATTTCATCTGCCCCCCCCCACCCCCTTCACCACCGCTCTCTGCCATACATTATGAACGCATCCTAATGTTCAGACATCAAAGAACTAGTTTATATAACAAGTTAACTGGAATCATCGAACCACATCCCACATCGATTTGCAATCAAGTAGCTTGCGTCCCTCGTGTTGTTCGACTTAACAAAGTCAATTCTTCCATTCGTAAGATAACTTCACTCCCCAAGACTATTTCTATATGTGTAAGGGACTGGTCATAAAGTATGGGGGGTTGGGGGGGTTGGGGGGCAAAATCAGGGGATGGGTCACATAATTTTGAACTCCTTAAAAGGGGTGGGCTGTTGATAAAATTTGACAACTAAAATGGGTGGGCCTGCAATTTTGCTTCTAAATCATCAGGATTTTCAGCATCATTTTATGTGGGCCACGATAAAGAACACTGATTCTATTCTGATTTTGCCCACCCCTACCCCCCCTATATTTTATGACTAGTCCCTAATCAATGATGTAGTAGCGTCAAGCTTGCACAATTTCATGACTGAGCACTGCGCAAGTAGTCATGGCGTCGTATAGACCGTATATATTAGTCAATGTAATGCTAGCAATCCACCAACCTTCCTGAACCAACAGTAAGAAAAACACCAGTCTCTTTTAACACAGTTTTCGATCCACTTTTGCTCAAACCCCACTCTGCTTTTGGATTCCTTTTGACATCGGCTTTGTGCTGAGAAAGAGTTACGGGTACAGAACATTTCACTGATGTCCGTTTCCAGCTGACGCCCAAACGCACGGTGATTCCGACAGATTGCAAGGTTGTCTATGTTTCTAGAGGGCTCAAAAATACATAGTCTTGCGAGAATTAATTCGACCTCGGTTTCAACTTCAACTATACTAAAACATCGTTTGTCCTCAGCGATATCCCGTTTACATCTTGTCAAAGGAACGTTAGTGACAGATCTACTTCTTTCTTTTGGGTCAAACCCACAATGACCACCAATGATAGCTTGAAAGGAACATGATTCACGAGCCTCCATAATTGATGCTCACCATAATTAACAAATTTCTATTCTGACTATAAAGACTTTGTTAAAAGCTGCTTTTATTTTTGTCTACCTGGAAATGTACAACAAATTTTTGGAATTTGATTGAAACTATCAAATTCCTGGACATTTCGGCCACACACGCGTCATGTTCAGATCACAGTTCTATCAAATCGCACTATCGACATAAAATGTTATATATATATATATATATATATATACTTTAAAATGTATTTTCTTTTTTCTCATAGTCTTATATCAGATTTACGCTTCCACGAAACCAGGCGAGTTTATCATACATTCGATCTATTGTACAGCCATGAAGCTAGTGGGGTAGGGGAGTGGGAATTGTATATCAGGCTACAACTGCACTCATTATACATGTAACCAATTTTAAACATGACTTCGATCAAGCAAGAAAACATATGACAGCTAAAAAAAACAAATCTTGATAACGAGTGATTCTCTTTAGTTTATGCAAAATCACAAGATGTTCAGGCAATAAAAAGCGTACTGTACCAAACGACGTCACGTCCGGCTCCGCGCAAACTGTCGTTTGTCACGCCATCAGCTCACATAATCCGCTTTGACAGGTTTGATCCCTGCTTATTTACAAAGTAATGCAAACTTTCAAGCATACTCAGTATGTGAAAATACTATGTGATAAGCTGGATACCACTAGTGAGGAATAGTAACGTTTATAGAGCATGTTAACAGTCATTTATGATTACTAAGTTTACTACGCACCGATGGAATGCCACCGAGGCAAGCAAGCTGAGTGTCTTCAACACCGAAAGTGTAGGCTTAACTTCAACAAATAATCGTTAAAAATAATAACAGAGGCCAATCATGCTTAGATAGTCCTTAGATAGGCTAATGTGTGGATTAATAAGCTGTTAAAACTATTTTAGATGACTTTTTTCGCGGCCGTGATCTGTGGTATGGAGATGTAAACAAACTGCTAATTTGCATATTTACATGGCAAATTTTTCCAACTTCGCATAACGTTTTCATAAGGCCTGTGAAAAAACCCAAACTAATTTTTGTAGTTCGTGTTATTCTATCATTTGAACATTGTACAGCTTGAGTTTTGTAAAAATTGGAGAATGGCCACATGCAAAAAATCGCTTTTATAAATGTGAGGTAAAATCGAGACTGTGAATAACTGTGCTGGAAGAATGCAATTTTTTCTATCTAAAGTTTAGTTTAAAACGTCTAAAATCACCTGGAACAATTGTTCAACACCCCTTTTCTTGAATTCAGTTGCAAATTTGATTGTAACTTGGGTTTTCACTTGGAGCGAGAATGTTTTTGAAAGCGTAATTCGCAGCCGTTTCTTGAGCAATTTTTAGACCGACACGGGGTGAAATCGTTTTTTTCAAAAAAATCCGGATTTTTTACGTAGATCGAAAAACCGACCCCAGTACGTTCATAAACTCATCTAATAGTGTCTACAAACCAAAAATGAAGGACTTTTATTTTTTGACTGTGGCCGCCCCGTGCTCGATATTTCTGGACAGTCGCTCTTAACATCCTTGTGTCTTCTGGGAAGTGCAAAGAAATGATAGGTAAGGAACTTACCCATGAGCAAGTTAATAAGTTGTCAGAAGAGGAAGTCAAAAAGTTCCATAAGAGGTACGAGGCCGCCCTTGCAAGCAAAACCACGGACGCCGTAGCAGATTCCGCCATCCGACTTGCGACTAAATTGCTTGGACTTGCGCTGCCCATAGACGACGTGGAGCAACTGCGGAAGGACATTAGCGAGGACTATGTCATATCCCAAGAACTTAAGATAACCTGCGGCTGGTTGTCTTTGAAGTGCGGTAAGTTAATGGCAGTCGCCTCTGCGGCACTTCACGTAGCTCAGCATGTCGACTTGAAGGAGGTACTAGGTTCCTTCGGAACATCTTGGAAGGATTTCAAGAAGGACAGAGAAGTCGAAAAGGTCTTCCAGGCAGCACTTACTGAGGTACCTGATCAAGTCGCCTCAAGTACTTAGTCAAGTTATCCTTAAGTACTTAGTCAAGTCACCTCAAGTACTTACTTAAGTCGTTGTCAAGTACTTACTTAAGTCATTCTCAAGTCGTCATCAAGTACTTACTTAAGTCATTGTCAAGTCGTCCTTAAGTCATTGTCAAGTCCTTCAAGTCCTTAGATATAAGATGAGTGGCACCGAAGAACAACCACCCGTAGAAGATACCAAGATTACCAAGGCTAAATCTCCAGGCAGAGTTGCCGCGGGAAAGAAGCTCGCAGAGATGAATAAAAAGAACAAAGCCAAAAAGGAAGAAAAGGCGGAGGATGAAAGCGAATCCTTTTGGAATCCCGGCTACGTCATTGGCGCGATAGGAATTGCTATAGCAGCAGGCAGCCTCTACTTACAATGGCGGGCTACGAAGCCAAAAGTAAAGTGGGAGGCCGCAACATATCACGCGCCCGTGCAGGAACCGGCTGTTAGAAAAAGTAAGATCCCTGAAATGGAATAACCTTCTCGCTTTGTAATATAATGTCGACCGCGTTGTTGAAAACTGTCGAAGAAGCAGCTATTATTACTTCCATCGTTGCGGGTATTGGTTGGGTTGGTAAGAAAGTGCTCAAAGAAGACTTTACTGAAGACCCAAGTAAGAGTTTCGCTAACTTTGCTAAGATGACCGCTGCCGTAGGCGGGGCTATCATGCTAAAGGATTACCTACGGAAGGAAAAGTACCTGCCTACGGTGTAATATATAATGGCTAGCGTGGTCGTAGGCGGAATTGTTGCAGCTTTAGCATTCACTGGAGCTAATTATGGTGGTCAATATTTGGATAGATTAGTCAGAGGTGACAAAAGCGGAGAATTGGCCGCTGAGAGGAAAAGGCATGATTTAGCGCTGGAGAAATATCAGCGAGACATGGCAGCTTGGAATGAAAAAAGACAAGCTTACAGGGATTGGTTGGACAAGAACTACCAAGACAAAATGCAGGCGGATAAGAACTTCGAAAACACCGACTACGCCTTTAAGCTCTATGCGCAGGCGCACCCCGCGGCATTAACGGGGTTAAGAAAGCCTCAGTTTAAGAATTACTACCAGCCTTCTAAGAAACAAAAAGATAGCGAATTGGTCTTCGTAGGACTGGCAGGGCTGGCAGGAGGCGTAGCTTTGGCGTATCTAATATAATGATCGTCTTTTTGGAAAGCGACAAGAATAACTTTACTACTTATCTGAATCCTCCCATCCGCGCGGAAAGGGTTCGGTTGGTTAGTTGCTCTTTGTACAATTCTTGGTATAATTTGATTGGCGGCTTTGTCGTCGTGACTTCCACCAAACCAAAGTTGCCAGATTCCCATTACACCCCTATAACACTGGCTAAGGAGCTAGCAAAGCATGGATATACTCTTACCACAGGATTACCCCATGAAATAAAATTCAAGAAAAATAGTGGAAGCGCTAATTTAAAGGGCAGTCCATTGGTAGAACTCCTGGGCCTTACTAGTACCACGATAAATGGTCAACTTGATGTAAAATGGAAAGTCGCATCCTCTTACGAAGTCTATTGCGATTTGGCCAATAGTTACAACAATGGAGAAAAGTCTTCTCTTATGTCCAAGTTCCTGCCCAAAGGTAATCCATTTGACCCAGTAGAATACACTCCCATTTCTTTGTGCTATGATTTGTCTCATTTGGTAGAAAGCATAAACATCACCATTAAGGTGGACGGAAAGACGGTGGATTTCAACGGACGCAAGATCAATCTTGTTTTGGAATTCATATAATGGGCCGCGTAGAGGACAAACTCAAGAGGATTTACTATGGGCCCGAAGGCTATTGGAAAGGAGCGTCGGCCATCCAGAAACTCGCGACCGCGGCCAGGGTATCAGAAGAAACGGCTAAGAACTGGCTAAGAAAACAAACTATCTGGCAGGTTTATCTTCCCGTGCCCAAGTACATTCCCAGGCCCAGCTTCACCGTAAATACCCCTAATGAAGTTCATCAGGCGGATTTGCTTTTCTTACCGCACGACAAGGTGAGAAGAAAGACCTATAGGTACGCTTTGACCGTAGTTGATATCGCAAGCTGATATAAGGACGCCGAACCCATAACCAGCAAGGATTCTGGGGAAGTCGCAGAAGCCCTAGGTAGGATTTATAAGCGCGTCTTGAAATGGCCTAAGCTGCTGCAAGTGGATGCGGGGACGGAGTTCATGGGCGTGGTTACTAAGACCCTGAAAGACCACGACACTAAAATTAGGAGAGCCGAAGCAGAGTACCACAGGGGCCACAGCATTGTTGAAAGATTCAATAAGACCTTGGCCGAGCGTCTCTTTGGGTACCAGTATTGGAAAGAGCTGGAAGATCCCTCCAAACGCAACAGGGAATGGACTCAGCGGCTCCCCCAGGTCGTCGCGGCTTTGAACAACGAGGCGGCCAGGGCTACGGGAATGAAACCCAAGGATGCCATAAAAACGAAACACGTGGAGCACAAGTCCTACGTCAGAAGTTCAAGAGCGGTCGGACTGAAGGAAAAAAAGCTACCCCGCGACATAGTGGTCCGATACCTCTATCAGCCGGGGGAACTCGAAGGTGGCAGTAAGAGAGCCACGGATCCTAACTGGTCTTTGGAAACGTATGAGATTTCAAAGTCCGTCACCAAGGAAGGGCAACCTGTGTTGTATTACCTAAATGGCCCAAGTCGTGGATTTGTCATGGAAGAGCTGCTCATAGTTCCTAAAGACTCAGAGTAGCGCAGCACCACGCGCCCGATTGCACTCTAGGCATGTCAGTCTTACATTGCCTCTACAATGGCCGCGTTTGTTATTTATGCGATCCACGGAGAACTGCTGATCGTCATTTGGGTCAAACCTCCATAGTAGTGGTATGTTACATTTGGCACAGCGGGCGGGCGCCTTTCTTATAGATGTCGTCCACGCATAGGTCGAACGTCATATTTTTTTCTTCGTCGTGGCGCTTGTAGCGAAGGAGTTTCTTAGCAATGTTCTCCTTGGCTATGTCCTCTGGCGTTTTATCGTAACGCAGTTGTGGACCCCAGGCTCTTTTTAACTGCTTGGCATACTCCACGCGGCTTACGGCGGTGTAGATAAGGTTGCTCCAACACAGCCGCTGGTCTATGATCCATAAGGTTTCTTTTATGGTAAGCCCTTGCGCGCTGTGGACTGTCATGCAATAGCCTAAGCGCCAGTCTGGATGGGAGGTTATCTTTTCCACCTTTTCTATGGGTACCCAGGCTTTATCGTGCGTTACTGCGTTCTGCAGTTGGATGTCAGTACCAGGTACCCAGACGTCTCTTTTTTGCATGCGGGTGTCACGCGGCTTATAGCAAACGGGCACCAAATGACTAGGGAAGCGCTCTCGGTGTATATTTAGCAAATCCTTTTGTATGCGCGACTGTGCTGCGCGTTTGCTGCTCAGCACCAGATCCTTTGGATGCCATGCGTAAAGGAAGTCCTCGTAAGACTTCGCTCGTACGCGTTTGCGCAGCGTTTTGCATTGCTCGGCGTCACTAAGGCCCCTTAATTCCGCTTTCAGGTTTCTTACTTGATCCTTGCTGCGGTAGTCGGCGTTAATTTCCTCCGCATGGTCTACCATTTCTTTTAACCATTCATGGGGCATTTCTCCGGCTATAAGAGAAGGCTGGCAGGGATCTCCGGCAAATATTACTTGGCACTTTCCACGGAGGAATTCTACGAATTCTTTGAGGATTTCCAAAGGCACGGTGCAAATCTCATCCCAAAGTATCACCGGAGGTATGTCGCGGATGGCTTCAGGTACCCACTTTTGACCATTCCAGCGAAAGAAGCTGTGGTAGGTCTGCGCGTCGTGGCCCTGACTGCATAGTTCCCTTTCCAAACGGTGCGTTGGCGTTAGCACTTTTAAGGCCGGAAAGAGTTCCAAGACGCGCGTCGTCTTACCGCTGCCTCCCGTACCGTACAGATAGGAGAAGCGTTGGTAGGAAATGGGGTCCTTTACGGTTGGCATGGGCCTCATTGTGGGCATTACGACGCCCCAAGTATTTTCTCCGCGATATTCTACACGTTCTCTCCATGCTTTTATCTCCTCATCTTTAACGCGCCATTGACCACTTTCCGCCAACTCATCTTCGGTGTAGAATTCCTTCATCTTCTTTAACACTTCAGGCTTTACGTACAAGGAATCCGTGGCTACGCGCGGGATGTCCTCTTTGTCAAACCGTAGGAGCATCGCAAGTAAGTTAATGTGCGCATATGCGAGCATGCTGGCACGCAGATGATAATATTGCGGTCGATGGTCTTGGTAATAACACAAAGCATTCCATTTGTGTAGTTTATCATCTACAAGGTAATCCCATTTCTCCACGGATACCATTGTTCCTTCATCATGTGCACGCTTTATAAGGAAGCTTAACTCGCCGGCGTCCGTTATTAGGCGTCGCTGCATATGTTTTTCACCCTCCTTAGCGCCCTGCGTGAATTTACCTATGACCACACGCGCTGTGGGGTTATGCTCCGGTAACCACTGCGTAAAGGCGCTGTGACAAAGTATGGCTTCATGCGCTGTGTATTTCAGGAGTTTACGCTCTTCAAAGAACTTCAATAGGGGTATGGGTATCCATTCTTTCTCCCGCAGGTGCTTCCCATACCACGCGTAAATTATTGGATGTAAGTCTTTTGTAAATTTCCAGCTGGTTAACCTTACGAACCCCGTAGCTGGGGCGTCGTAGTGACCATCCAACGCAACACGAAAGAACTGTGAATCTGGATGTCCGTAACGGTCGTAATATTCCTTACAATCTCCTAGGCCTTTAAAACTTGCGGGGTAACAATGTTTCATATCCAGCGACACGTATTCGTCTTCGTCGTATTCCATGTTCCACAGACCGCCGTGGCCGTGTTCTACGCAAGCTTTAGCTATGTCTTTGAACTCCTCCGGTGTGGATTTCCACCCGTTTCTTTTCTTTGCGGCTAAGAAGTCCAAACTGCGGGAGCTAAGCACTTCGTCAGAGAAGTCTTCTCCTAAGGTCTCACAGGCGCTTTGAATGCGCAGCTGTTCCATTTCCGGTCGGTATAAAGTACCATCTTGGGTCATAAACTGACTTCCCTCCGCGTCCATTAACCATATGGAATTCTCATGAACTAATTCTGTCAATGGAGAATCCTTATAGACCTTCGTTTCCTTCTTTCTTGGGAACCTTAACTCCCTCCACGCATGTGCGTTGTGCTGGTAAATTACGATAGGAGCACCCCGGCCCCCATACTTGTGCGTTCCGGAGTAGATAAAACCGTCGGTGATATCCTTGACGTGTATGCGCCTTTCTAACGCGGTTTCCAACTTCTTGACGTTTTCGATGGTTCCTCCGGTCCTATTAGTATTTTTTTCCCATTTCCTGATGGCTTCTCTTCTCTTTAAGGTTAATTTACCACCGCGGGAGGAATCTTCGAAGAACTCTCTAACCAGCTTCCCTACGCAGTTACCTGGATGGCGCATTGGTTTTAACTCTTTAACATCCGGCGTCTTTATCTTGTACGCACCGTAAATAACCACGGTAACCGGGTAAGCAACTTCGTAGAAGAGCATATCTATTCCCTCAAGTGCTCCCGGTCGCGTGTCCTTGTTTAAAACAAACAGGTCCTTCCTGCCAGACGCCCGTATTGGATTCCTGCCCTTTTCTATCATCCACTCGCCGTCTAAATACTTTATAAACGTCAACTCCAAACGGTAGTCGCCTTCGGGCATCAAACTGATTATCCTTCCTGCTCTTTCCTCGTCCATCGTCTCGTCTGTATCTCCCTCCATAAATGTCGTGAAGGCAAAGTCGGCGCCTAAGCGGTCCAGCACCTGAGTTCTAAGCTTGCGCACAGTTTTATTTCTAATGCTTTTGATGGTATCCATCTATATATAAAGGATATTTTAACCTCCGTTTGCGGTACCCAAACACAGCAGCAGTAAGGACACACCGCGCGCTGCCCCCGGATCGCGCAAGACCCCCTGCAGGGCCTTTAACCTACCTCCGAAACCCCAGGGGGGGCTGGGGTTTTTCGATATGTCATTTTTTCAAATGCCGGCGCTACGCGAGTCCCCCTTACTGCTGCTCATTGAAACGATTGTTGTCTAGATTGAATAAGAGTCCGTCAATAATCTGGATTAACGCTGTTTCTGTGCTTTGTCGCTTCCTGAAACCTGACTGTCTCTGATAAAGAAGATCATTCTCTGAAAGATACTTATACCGAGAGTCATGGGTAGGCCTCTCAATTACTTTGGATAGGACTGTAAGCACTGATATTGGCTGTAGTTTGAAACGTCGTCTTCATCACCAGCTTTGAAGAGAGGTGTTATTTTTGCCAATTTCCAACGCTTGGGGAACACACCAGATTCAAATGAGAAGTTAATGATTCGCGTCAGTGAAGAGGCGATCGCAGGAGCCGCAATCCTCAATAGACGAGCACTTATTTTATCTATGCCAACTGCTTTATTAGGACTGATTTTTAGGAGACTAGCGATGACTTGAGGCTTTGTAATAGAAGGGATAGTAAAAGTTATACTTGGGTCTTTTCTAGACTTGACAAAATTAATCAGTCTGTCTATATTGAAGGCGGAGATGGGCATAGTAGGTCTTATATAATCAGCTACATTATAGCGAAGATTGTGAAAATTAAGCATTTTTGATTCAAGGGCGAAGGGCACTGACTCTAACTTTGAACTCGTGTAGAATCTGAATTGAGCTTATTTTTGCCTTGTTTCACTATGACATCACATCAAAACAACCTTCAACAATCTATTGTTTAAACGCAAAGGATCATGGTCGTCGGAGGGGGTCAAAATCAACGCAATCCACCGAAAATTGTCCTAAAACCCTTATCAATCCACGAAAAGAAGTAGAATAGCCAGCAAACGCTCAGAATGTTTTTTAGTACATATTAACGCATAATATATATATTTAGGAGCTAAAAGCGGAGCTCCCGACACGGAAGTCACAGGGAGAACAATTTGAATGAAACTGAAAAGTAAAAAGAAGATCGGGGAAAAATCTTCAATTATTTTTTATTCGAGATCATTGAAATCGAAGATCTGGAGATTTAGGACAAATCAAGACCAAAAAACAAACTTGAAAACTGGTTAATAAGGTCAGCAGAAAATAAGCTTACTTAATTACGTCTTTTACAGAACGAGACGAAGTTGACATTCAGTTAAACTTGACAAAAACAACTGAGACAAAATAGAAAATAATGCAAAAGGCAATGCAAAATACAAAATGATGAATTTCTCGTCAGTAAATTGGCGTTTGTAAATGTTTTTGAATATTTGTTTAGCTTTTTAAAATGAAAGCCTAGGTCTGTTATTACAATACCATCTCTCAACAACACAAATTTAGCTCATTTTTATAATCATACTTTCTCGAACAGCTTAATAAACAGTTGAATATTTAGTGTAAATTTATATTTCATTCAATAATTAAATAAATTATCTGTAGAAATATATGAAATTATTGAATGAAAGTCTTCTTTGTTTTGCCGATGGGACCCCGCGATAGGAGCGAACAAAGCTGCATTTTTCTTGAACGAAAAACATACGATAGTTGGTTAAAAACAACCGGATTGTTCGAGATTTACAAAGCTAAACAAAGGACGAATATTTGTTGTAATATCCTCTTCGTGTTATATTTCATCCAGCATTAAAATAAATGAATCTAATATGTATTAGAAATACTAAAAGTTTTGAGAGAAAGTCTTTGTTTTGTCGATTCGTCCAATGAAAAAGGTTGTCATTATATATATATATATATATATATATATATATATATATATATATATATATATATATATATACGATGGTTTGCTAAAAAACACACACCTGAATTCTTGAAGAACACTTCTTGATCCATCTTTGACTACATGAAAGTTTTTTTAATTGTTTTTGGTCTATGACCAGTGGCGGATCCAGGGGTGGGTTTTGGGGGTTGCAACCCCCCTATGAGAGCCATCGTGATTTATTATCATTATAATTTTTTTTCATGACAGCACCAACAGCATCGCGAGTTTTATTAAAACAGGGGTGCCGAACACATTCCGCTCGCTTTTTTTTCTATACGCCGTGTGGGACCTAAAACAACCATACTCGCCTGCAGCAAATAATCATTATCATAAGACCTACTTCCGTTTGGGAACCCTATGCTACTTTCCCGCCAAACAAGTACCTCAATCAATGCTACAACCCCCCCTTTGAAAAAATCCTGGATCCGCCCCTAATAGCTTGTCCTAAAGCGATTTTTTTTCTGTGCACTTGAGAGCCGCATTTGTGATTAGTTTTGATTTGACATCAAGCGAGATTCCAATGTTGTGTACACGGACGGAAGGACGGAAGTGACGTCAGTCAAGCCATAAAAAATCAACTCGATGGTTTACCATTTTTTTCTTAGGTAAGTATGGTGCTCCGCTCGCGCGGGCCGAAGGTAGCTCCGCTATTAGTATAGGAAATCGCACGATCTCGAGTACAATTGAAAGGCCCAAGCAATAACAAGAACTTTCAAAACATTACTCGTTAATTCCAAATTGTACGAGAAGATCGTGTGATTTTTTGTTTATAGTTCACTCAACAAAATATCAGTAAAAAATGCGAAGCGACGCCGTTCATCCTTGTCTATTTGGCGTCCGATTTTCAGTGCATCGCGCAACTGAAATGCATTGAAAAAAGATTAGTTCTTACGGATTTAAAAATTTATTTATAGGTTTTTTACGTACAAAGTGATAGAAAATAATTGTTTTGACATTGTTTTGGCCGTGTTGCCATAGCGACTTAATTCGGTACTCCTACGGAGTACAATTAACGCTATAAGTAGTATAGGTCGCATGGCACGAGGGACGGGGAACATTAATTATTCATCGATCATTAGCATAAAACGACGGGTAGGTATTGTTTTGGGTTACCATGACGACCAATTGACGTCATAAGACTATTGTTGACCGGTATGAATAAGTTTTTGTTTCGGGAATGGTGGGCCAGTGATGGACACCTCCATTGTTTATTAAATCGTTACCATAAATAAAACGACGGGTAGGTATTGTTATGCAAGTTTGTGCAAGTCTTTTGTTTAGCAATCCAATTTATAGAGCGCGGGGATTTTGAATTTCTTATTCCAAAACTCATCCAAGCAAGCAAGTATGATGGCAAGTATTAGAGTCGATGAGGTCGATATGTTTGAAAGAGATCACATGTACTTTTTGATTTCCAACATATTTCACTTGGTATACGCTGATGAATGTGTGGAACCTATCTATATCGAAAGGAAGAGACAGTGTTATGGTTGTGAAGTAAACCATCCAAGCCAAAGACAACATGACTGCTTGATGTTAACCGAAGAAGAATCTTGGAACTTATCTTATGATCTTGCCAAAGACGTTGTCCAAGCAGAGGAAGTTTGGAGACAGATCCTTGGTGTATGCTGCACGATGAAAATTCCGCTTCATTGCTCCTGGAAGACTTATTTAACTGAACTCTATAAGCTTCCATGGACTACAGTGTATCTACTACGCTGTCAACTTCTACATTTATAAAACTCAGTACTGTTGAAAAATTCAGATCATTCTGTCTGACAAAGTCGACGAAGTTAACACTCCTCATGTTCCAATACATTGCCCTGAAGAGTTTTTAAGAAAAGAATCAAAACCTATTGAAATCGATGTAAAATTTTGTGGTTTGAATATGAGCAGCAGTAAGGGGGACTCGCGGTGTCCCCAGGAACCTATCACGTTTTCACGGGAATTACCCGCGTTTACGTCTATAGGAAACTTTTTACCGGCATGGAAATAACCCGTGTGAAGTACACTGTTTGCTTTCTGGGTACCGCAAACGGGGGTTAAAATATTCCTTAGATATAGATGGATACCATTAAAAGCATTCGAAGCAAAACTGTGCGCAAGCTCAGGACTCAGGTGTTGGATCGCCTGGATGCAGACTTTGCCTTCACAACGTTTATGGAGGGAGATACAGATGAGACGATGAGCGAGAAAAGAGCAGAAAGGATAATTGACTTGATGCCCGAAGGTAATTACCGTCTGGAGTTGACGTTTATAAAGTATTTAGACGGTGAGTGGATAATAGAAAAGGGGCGTAATCCAATACGGGCGTCGGGTAAGCAAAGCTTGTTCGTGCTGAATAAAGACACCAGACCGGGAGCGTTAGTAGGTGTGGACATGCTGTTCTACGAGGTTGCTTACCCGGTTACCGTAGTTATATACGGCGCGTACGAGATTAAAAAACCGGATGTTAAAAAGCTTAAGCCAATGCGCCATCCTGGTAACTGCGTAGGAAAGCTGGTTAGAGAGTTCTTTGAGGATTCCTCTAGGGGTGGTAAGTTGACTTTAAAGAGAAGAGAAGCCATCAGGAAATGGGAAAACGCCACTTACGAGACTGGAGGAACGATAGATAACATCAAGAAGTTAGAGGTTGCTTTAGAAAGGCGCATACACGTGAAAGACATCACCGACGGCTTCATTTACTCCGGGACGCACAAGTATGGGGGCCGGGGTGCGCCTATCGTAATTTACCAGCACAACGGGCATGCGTGGCGAGAGCTACGGTTCCCAAAGAAGAAGGAGACGCGCGTTTACAAGGAGTCGCCGTTTGCAGAACTAATGCACGAGAATTCTATTTGGTTAATGGATGCGGAGGGAAGTCAATTTATGACCCATGATGGTACTTTGTATCGTCCTGAAGTGGAACAGCTGCGCATTCGAAGCGCCTGCGAGACTTTAGGAGAAGACTTCTCTGACGAAGTGCTTAGCAGTCGCAGTTTGGACTTCTTAGCCGCAAAGAAAAGAAACGGGTGGAAATCCACACCGGAGGAGTTCAAAGACATAGCTAAAGCTTGTGTAGAACACGGCCACGGTGGCCTGTGGAACATGGAGTACGACGAAGACGAATACGTGTCGCTGGATATGAAACACTGTTACCCCGCAAGCTTCAAAGGCCTGGGAGATTGTAAGGAATATTACGACCGTTACGGACATCCAGATTCGCAGTTCTTTCGTGTTGCGTTGGATGGTCACTACGACGCCCCAGCAACGGGGTTTGTACGGTTGACCACCTGGAAATTAGCAGCGGGCCTGCACCCCATAATCTATGCGTGGTACGGAAAGCACCTGCAGGAGAAAGAATGGATACCCATACCCCTATTGAAGTTCTTTGAAGAGCGCAAACTTTTAAAATAAACAGCGCATGAAGCCATACTTTGTCACAGCGCCTTTACGCAGTGGTTACCGGAGCATAACCCCACAGCGCGTGTGGTCATAGGTAAATTCACGCAGGGCGCTAAGGAGGGTGAAAAACATATGCAGCGACGCCTAATAACGGACGCCGGCGAGTTAAGCTTCCTTATAAAGCGTGCACATGATGAAGGAACAATGGTATCCGTGGAGAAATGGGATTACCTTGTAGATGATAAACTACACAAATGGAATGCTTTGTGTTATTACCAAGACCATCGACCGCAATATTATCATCTGCGTGCCAGCATGCTCGCATATGCGCACATTAACTTACTTGCGATGCTCCTACGGTTTGACAAAGAGGACATCCCGCGCGTAGCCACGGATTCCTTGTACGTAAAGCCTGAAGTGTTAAAGAAGATGAAGGAATTCTACACCGAAGATGAGTTGGCGGAAAGTGGTCAATGGCGCGTTAAAGATGAGGAGATAAAAGCATGGAGAGAACGTGTAGAATATCGCGGAGAAAATACTTGGGGCGTCGTAATGCCCACAATGAGGCCCATGCCAACCGTAAAGGACCCCATTTCCTACCAACGCTTCTCCTATCTGTACGGTACGGGAGGCAGCGGTAAGACGACGCGCGTCTTGGAACTCTTTCCGGCCTTAAAAGTGCTAACGCCAACGCACCGTTTGGAAAGGGAACTATGCAGTCAGGGCCACGACGCGCAGACCTACCACAGCTTCTTTCGCTGGAATGGTCAAAAGTGGGTACCTGAAGCCATCCGCGACATACCTCCGGTGATACTTTGGGATGAGATTTGCACCGTGCCTTTGGAAATCCTGCAGGAGTTCGTAGACTTCCTCCGCGGAAAGTGCCAAGTAATATTCGCCGGAGATCCCTGCCAGCCTCCTCCAATAGCCGGAGAAATGCCCCACGAATGGCTAAAGGGGTTCGTAGACCATGCGGAGGAAATTAACACCGATTACCGCAGTAAGGATCAAGTAAGAAACCTGAAAGCGGAATTAAGGGGCCTTAGTGATGCCGAGCAATGCAAGACACTGCGCAAACGCGTACGAGCGAAGTCTTACGAGGACTTCCTTTACACATGGCATCCAAAGGATCTGGTGCTGAGCAGCAAACGCGCAGCACAGTCTCGCATACAAAAGGATTTGCTAAATATACACCGAGAGCGCTTCCCTACGCATCCCGTACCTGTTTGCTACAAACCCCACGACACCCGCATGCAAAAAAGAGACGTCTGGGTACCTGGTACCGACATCCAACTGCAAAATGCGGTAACGCATGATAAAGCCTGGGTACCCATAGAAAAGGTGGAAAAAATAACCTCCCATCCAGACTGGCGCTTGGGTTATTGCATGACAGTCCATAGTGCGCAGGGGCTTACCATAAAAGAAACCTTATGGATCATAGACCAGCGGCTGTGTTGGAGCAACCTTATCTACACCGCCGTAAGCCGCGTAGAATATGCCAAACAGTTGAAAAGAGCCTGGGGGCCGCAACTGCGCTACGATAAGACGCCAGAGGATGTAGCTAAGGAGAACATTGCCAAGAAACTCCTTCGCTACAAGCGGCACGACGAAGAAAAAGATATGACGTTCGACCTATGCGTGGACGACGTCTATAAGAAAGGCGCCCGCAGCGCAAAGTGTAACATACCTCTACTATGGAGGTTTGACCCAAATGACGATCAGCAGTTCTCCGTGGATCGTATCAACAACAAGCGCGGCCATTGCAGAGGTAACGTAAGACTGACATGCCTAGAGTGCAATCGGGCGCGTGGAGCAGCACTACTCTGAGTCTTTGGGAACTATGAGCAGCTCTTCCTTGACAAATCCACGACTTGGGCCATCTAGGTAATACAACACGGGTTGTCCTTCCTTGGTGACGGACTTCGAAATCTCATACGTTTCCAGGGACCAGTTAGGATCCGTGGCTCTCTTACTGCCACCTTCGAGTTCCCCCGGCTGATAGAGGTATCTGACCACTATGTCGCGGGGGAGCTTTTTTTCCTTCAGTCCGACCGCTCTTGAACTTCTGACGTAGGACTTGTGTTCCACGTGTTTCGTCTTCATAGCATCCTTGGGTTTCATTCCCGTAGCCCTGGCCGCCTCGTTGTTCAAAGCCGCGACGACCTGGGGGAGCCTCTGAGTCCATTCCCTGTTGCGTTTGGAGGGATCTTCCAGCTCTTTCCAATACTGGTACCCAAAGAGACGCTCGGCCAGGGTCTTATTAAATCTTTCGACAATGCTCTGACCCCTGTGGTACTCAGCTTCAGCTCTCCTAATCTTAGTGCTGTGGTCTTTCAGGGTCTTAGTAACCACGCCCATAAACTCTGTCCCCGCATCCACTTGCAGCAGCTTAGGCCATTTCAAGACGCGCTTATAAACCCTACCTAGGGCTTCTGCGACTTCCCCAGAATCCTTGCTGGTTATGGGTTCGGCGTCCTTATATCTGCTTGCGATATCAACTACGGTCAAAGCGTATCTATAGGTCTTTCTTCGCACCTTGTCGTGCGGTAAGAAAAGCAAATCCGCCTGATGAACTTCATTGGGGGTATTTGCGGTGAAGCTGGGCCTGGGAATGTACTTAGGCACGGGAAGATAAACCTGCCAGAGGGTTTGTTTTCTTAGCCAGTTCTTAGCCGTTTCTTCTGATACCCTGGCCGCGGTCGCGAGTTTCTGGATGGCCGACGCTCCTTTCCAATAGCCTTCGGGCCCATAGTAAATCCTCTTGAGTTTGTCCTCTACGCGGCCCATTATATGAATTCCAAAACAAGATTGATCTTGCGTCCGTTGAAATCCACCGTCTTTCCGTCCACTTTAATGATGATGTTTATGCTTTCTACCAAATGAGACAAGTCATAGCTCAAAGAAATGGGAGTGTATTCTACTGGGTCAAATGGATTACCTTTGGGCAGAAACTTGGACATAAGAGAAGACTTTTCTCCATTGTTGTAACTATGGACTAAATCGCAATAGACTTCGTAAAAGGATGCGACTTTCCATTTCACGGGTATGGCTGTGTCGGTAATTGTCTTGCCTGAGGCACATAATAAAGATCCCAATGGGTCAAACTTTCCAAAAGTTACTGAATAGTTTGGCATATTATGTTTGAGGGTCATTTCGTGCGGTAATCCCGTGGTGAGAGTATAACCGCGCTTGGCGAGCTCCTTAGCAAGGGTGATTGGCTTGTAATGTCCATGGGGTAGCATTTCGCCTTGATATTTGCCGGGCGCCTTAAGTACGGTGACCAAGGCATTGACTAAATTATACCAAGAATTGTACAAAGAGCAACTAACCAGCCTAACCTTATGGGCTTTGATGGGGGGATTCAAATAAGTGGTAAAGTTATTTTAGTCGCTTTCCAAAAAGACAATCATTATATTCTAGGCGCCAAAGGCGCCACTAGAGGCTAAGCGCAGCTTAGACTAAATACGCCAAAACTACGCCTCCTGCCAGCCCTGCGACTCCTACGAAGACCAGCTCACTATCTTTTTGTTTCTTAGAAGGCTGATAGTAATTCTTAAACTGAGGCCTTTTTAACCCCGTCGATGCCGCGGGGTGTGCTTGCGCATAAAGTTTAAAGGCGTAGTCCGTATTTTCGAAGTTCTTGTCTGCCTGCATTTTGTCTTGGTAGTTCTTGTCCAACCAATCCCTGTAAGCTTGTCTTTTTTCATTCCAAGCTGCCACGTCCCGCTGATATTTCTCCAGCGCTAAGTCGTGTCTCTTCCTTTCGGCGGCTAAATCTCCGCTGCGATCACCTCTAACTAATCTATCCAAATACTGACCGCCATAATTAGCTCCAGTGAATGCTAAAGCTGCAATAACTCCACCTGCGACCACGCTAGCCATGTATATTACACCGTAGGGAGGTACTTTTCCTTCCGTAGGTAATCCTTTACCATGATAGCCCCGCCTATGGCAGCGGTCATTTTAGCAAAATTAGCGAAGCTCTTGCTTGGGTCTTCAGTAAAGTCTTCTTTGAGCACTTTCTTACCTACCCAACCAATACCCGCAACGATGGAAGTAATGATAGCTGCTTCTTCAACAGTTTTCAATAACGCGGTTGACATTATATTACAAAGCGAGAAGGTTATTACTCCATCACGGGGATCCTGCTTCGCTTTGGGGGCTCCTGCGTCACATGCACGGGTTCTAATTCTACCTTTGGCTTTGCTGCCTTCCATTGTAAGTAAAGGCTACCTGCTGCTATGATGACTCCTAACGCGCCGATGACGTACCCAGGATTAATAAAGGATTCCTCTTCTTTTTCCTCCACCTTTTCTTCTTTTTTGGCTTTGTTCTTCCTGTTCATCTCCGCGAGCTTCTTGCCGGCAACGACTCTGCCTGGAGATTTAGCCTTGGTAATCTTCTGCTCCTCTTGGGGCTGCTCTACCTTCGACTCTGGTTCACTCATTTATATCTAAGGACTTGAAGGACTTGATAAGTAACTTAAGGTAACCTGAGCAAGTACTTGAGAAGGACTTGATAAGTAACTTAATAGGACTTGACTAAGTACTTAAGGACGACTTGACTAAGTACTTGAGGCGACCTGGGTAATTCCTGAGGACGACTTGACTAAGTACTTGAGGCGACCTGGGTAATTCCTGAGGACGACTTGACTAAGTCATCAGGTACCTCAGCAAGTGCCGCCTGGAAGACCTTTTCAACGTCTCTGTCCTTCTTGAAGTCCTTCCAAGAGGCACCAAAGGTGCCCGCAAGTTCCTTCAAGTTGATATGCTGAGCTACGTGCAAAGCCGCAGAGGCGACTGCCATTAACTTACCGCACTTCAAAGACAACCACCCGCAGGTTATCTTAAGTTCTTGGGCGATGACATAGTCCTCGCTTATGTCCTTCCGCAGTTGCTCCACGTCGTCTATGGGCAGCGCAAGTCCAAGCAATTTAGTTGCAAGTCGGATAGCGGAGTCTGCTACGGCGTCCGTGGTCTTACTTGCAAGGGTGGCCTCGTACCTCTTATGGAACTTTTTAACCTCCTCTTCCGACAACTTATTAACCTGCTCATGGGTAAGTTCCTTGCCTATCATTTCTTTACACTTCCCCGAAGACACCAGGATGTTAAGTTGTTCCTTGAGGTTACTTTCATCTAACTGTGTGGGGACTTCATCTAAGAGCTGCTCAATCTCCATATATATTAAAGATCGCAGATCTTTATGGAATAGGGAAACCTCAACGAGAAGGTCATCTTGGAATGTTGGTGCGTCTTTAAATGCCGCATGTATTCGTGTAACTGTTCCTTGGATATCTCACCGCCGTAGTCGCTTAAGATGGTTTCCAGGTCTGACTTGCTCGGAGTATAAAATACGACTAGGGAGCCTATGTTTTCCCTAAAAGGCTTAGAAACGCTGGTGAGCTGCTGCGAGAGCAACCAAACGCTGATATTGTCATGCCGGCCGCTGAAAGCAAGTTTTACTAATTCTGATGTGCGTCTTTTTACATCATCCCCGCAGGCAATGTCGTCTAAGATGAGTAAAGTCTGTGTATCTTTAGGGAATTGTTTGTGCCAAAACTTAAGATGTCCAGATAACTCGTTGGGGTCTAAGATATCTACGAAGAAGTCGTCATCTTTCACTCCTATACCCGTCCAGGTGCGGTTATTCACGTAGGTGGGGCATAATAGCACTATGTAGTCGAAACGGTATCTAAAGGGTCCTAATAGCTGCTCCACGATGAATTGGGTCTTTCCGCAGCCGGTGGATCCTACTATCAGAGCGTTACAAGGCATGTGATCTGGGTTCATTTATATTTAAACTTATTCGCTAAAATATATGGAGCCAGTGGAAGCAGTGCAAAGAATTGTCGCCGACGCAAAAGATAAAAGAGACACCATAGAAATGCAAAGGGAGGAGATAAACCGGTTAAAAGAGCGCGTGCAGGAGTTGTACGATGAAATGTGCGGCCTGAAGCGCGCGGAAAGGTTTCGTGCGCTCTTGACGATGGCCGGTTGGGCGAAGGAATCAGTGCAGGACTTCATTCGGTATCCCTTATAAGGGTTAAATAACATATAGATATAATGGAGTGCGAGCAATGTAAAAGGGGTTTTAGCAGCCGGCAGCGGTTGCAATATCACGTCGCAAAAAAGGTCTGCAGTAAGAAAGTAAGCAACGTTACCGTTTGCGAAGACTGCGATAAGCAGTTTAGCAGCGCGCAGGCTTTGGAGTACCATCGTAATAAAAGGGTTTGTTTAAAGAACGTATGCGTGCGCTGCGACGAGGACGTTACCGACGCCTGGCACCGACATAGATGCCTTGGGTACGACCTGCTGGGCGTAGCATGCTTAAAACACGGCGACGTTGCCGCCCGATGTTGTCCGGTCAACACCACAAAGGAGTTAACGCGCCGCAAGAAGGAAATAGACGAAACGTTCGCGGAGTTTGACCGCGTCGAAGGCGTAAGGTGGGAGAACAGGGAACATTGGGAGGCGCTTTGTGAGCGCTGCGGCTGTCAAAGAAGTGACCAACATATTTGGCAGTGTTTGTATGAGGGCCAAGGCGGCTTTAAAGAGTACTTAGATCGCTTTGATGCTTGGCATGCCAGTAATGAGGCGGTAAGGAAAGCTCGAAAGTAGTAAGGGGCCTTTGATAGTAAAGTAGGGTTTGTGCAAAGAGTCTCAAATCCTGATCTTATTTTTCTTCTTGTTTGTTAGGGATGAACAATACCTCAACAAAACAACAAGAATAATAGAGACCCCTTTTAAAGCGCCCTGCAGAGCCCTAAGTATATGCTGGCCTACTTCGTGGCATTTCTGGGAGGATTCCTGATCGCCCTTTCAATATATGGACTGTATTACGTGCGAACCACCTGCAGATTGCATTGCGACACCCAAACCTAAACCGCGTAAAAAATACACCTGCCTTCATTGTGGCAGTGCATTCCTTGAAGAATCCTTTGTGGGGCATTGGTGCTCCGCGGATCCTAAAGCGCAGCGGACCCTATTAGACGTCCTTACGAATGCAGAGGACTCTCGGGCTCATACTTGACTACGTCAAATACCCACCTGCCATCCTTTTTACCATGACTCATAACATGGGTAACGTCCTGCCCTTCGATAGCGTACCTTATCCTATCGGGCGCCCAAAGGGTGTATGTTCTTTTTTTATTCTTTAAGACCAAACGCACGCGGTCCAATTCTTCACAGACCACGTAATTCTTTATCTCGTAAATCTCCCCCACGGTTAAATCCCTCCAGTGTGTTTGTATGAACTTTAACTCGTTAAATTTATCCTTGTCCATTATACCTATGGAATATTCTCAAATGCGTTGCCAGAGTCTGCGCGCTTTTAAAGCGCTTGCAGCACCACCTACATGGCAGGCGAATTCCTTGTGCATACTCCGTGATCTCCCTGCAAATGACATCGTAGTCGCTGCTAATCATTACCTTATAACCGTTTTCTTCATACCTCTGTAAGAGGCGGCGTTGATCCTCGGATAATACCCCGTTGCCTTTTGGAGTCTTCAGCTCGATGCAGAAGCCACGGTAATGGGTGTGCGCATTCAGGATGAGCAGGTCGGGTTGCCCTCGCTGATATCCTTTCTGCCAGCACTTTATGCGTTTACCGTCGCCGTCCTGCAGTTCGCCTAGACCAGGGGTCACGAGCATTTGGGGGTAAAACCTGCGGATGTAATCAACCACTTTCTTATGCAGGTCGAATTCATTTTCGATCTTAAATACCAACTTGTTTGGACCGTCAGACCGCTTTTCTATTGCATATCGACCGTCCTTACGCAGCGCGGGTAGGACTTCCTCAAAGACCCAATCACGAAACTCCACAGCTTTGGGTAGTTTGGAGCTAAATATCAGTTCGTACAAACCAGGTTCGGATATAAACACAAAATGTGGTTGCGTAGTAGGGGAGCGGTGATTTGAAGCCCCTTGTAGATCAACCCATCTTTTCTGGTATTTCTCAGATACGTGTGCTCTAATTGCATCTCTAGGGCGCTCATAGCCCAACGCCAAAGCCACCTCCTTTGCTTTGAAGTACAGTTTGTCGCCTTGCACTATGCATTGCAGTTTGGTTTCGTTGTTTCGAAATACGCGAAGCATATTATACGTAAGGGATATTTTAATAGGCAACGCTCTTTAGCTGATTCATTTCCACGCTTAGCTGCGCGTCTGAGACCACGAAGATATACGCGTTTATCTTAGTATCGTCGCTGGCATGTTTGGTGCGCTTGATCTCCAACGTAATGCCGTCCTGGGTATTTACCAGGCGTAAACCCTGACCATGTAGGTCTTCGTCGTTCGTTGTGCGCATGTCGATCCACAGCGCATACTTATCCTTAAAGAATTCCTTTGGGCCAATTTGGTCGCCAAATTTACGCGCGACTTCCCGGTACATGTCCTCGGGCTTTATCCCTTGTGAGTAAACCTTATTAGGCACTCCGTTAATGCTAACGCCTACGTTAGTGATGTTAGGATTAAAGAACGCCTCAGAGTCACGCAATCCTGCCGTGTATGTCTTTGCGAACAGCAACATTATCCCTGTGAGGCTGCGCCTGGGAAGGTTAATGCTTTGGTTGATGACCTCTTCGACGTTGTTTGTAAAGCTGAACGTCTTGTACATCACGACGTGATCGTAAAGGAAAGCCTTCCCGGCGCTGTATTCCATACCGGCGCTACGTGCTAAATCTTCGCTGTATACCGTTTCGTACTGCAGCTCTAAGTTAGTAACGGAGTATGGGTGGACGGCTGAGGAACTTACGTCCTTTCCCTGCAGGATGTTTGTAGTGTCTGCTAGGGTTACTTCGAACTGCAGTTCGCTTAGCTGCCTTGGGTAGTATGCACCGTGGTTCGTGATAACTTCGAAATCTAATGGAATGACATACTTAGTACCATAAGCCGCCTTTATTTCGTCTTCTCCCGAGGCGCCAGAGGTTGCGCTTCTTACCTTACGTATGGCATCGCTGGCGATTCCCTGTTCTATCCTTTGCGCGCGGTCGAAGGCTGTTAGCCATAAGTCTTTGTACGTGGTGTATAAATCGTACCTGTTTAAGTCCAAAAGGGATTCACCAGCAAACTTCACGCGTATTTTGGAAACGAGGTTTCTACCCACGTTATTGACGACGTAACGCACGTCCGCAGTGTTTGGTTGTATTGCTAGGTCAAACCTTAGCGCCAGGGTGCCAGGAACCAACACTAGGTTATCTGTTAGGCGGGGCACGCCTACGTACAGCGTTTCTCCAGGTTTAGCGCTAGAAGGCGTAAAGGTGACCCGGTGAAAGGTGCGTTCTGCCTTTAGTCCGCCAACCTGCTTAGGTAATGCGTTGGGATTTAACTTTGAGCTTATCATATATAATGGAAGTAGAAGGAACGGATTTTGACCCCCTTACCGAAGAAGGCCAGGCTGACATTAACGACGATGAATACGACGAATGGACTCAGGGCGCGGATACCGACCCCCTAGTCTACGACGCAGCCCTAGAAAACGAATATGGTAGCAGGTGGAAAAGATTCAAGGCAGCCTTAAATCGTAAGTGGCAATTAAAGAACCCAGGCAAGGTTGTTCCTGAGTACTTAGAACTTCAAAACATGGGCGAGCCGGAAGCAGCCGCACGGGAAACCGTAGAGTGGGCAACGCAAGAGCTGGAGCAGCGTTATCCCCACCTTGACACCGACGCGATAAGGCTCACGGAAAAAGGAAACAAAGTCCTCATAAGCGTCCAAGACATGAGATATCCCGACAAAGACCGCTGGACGAAGCCACAGACCCTTTTCGATGAAAATGGCTCAGTTAAGGTTAACGTGGCAAGATTAAGGGGCTTCCAAGTGGCTGCCCGAAGTGCGTTAGAAAGGTTGGAAACCCTGAATGAGAGAGTCGCATTAGAAAGACGCGCCGAGGAACTGCAAAAAGCGCTTAAGGAAAGGGAAGCAGAATACGAAAAACAAATGCAACAGCTAACCGATTCTGAGAAAAAGCTCGACCATCAAAACAAAAGAATGATAGAAATGAGAAATCAAATGGATAAGGCCCTGCGCGATAGGGACCGAACCCAAAGGGAAAAGGAGGAAATAAAAGCAAATTACGAAAGACAAAAGAGGGAAGTCGAGGGTAAAAACGAAAGCATATTAACAATCAGGCGAGAAGCTGAAAAGGCCTTAGATGAAAGAGACCGAGCCCGACAGGCCTTTGAGCTTGCCCTGCGAGACCTTAACGCGACTCAGGAAGAAGTCAGGAACCTACAAACCACCATAGAGGGTTCCTTGGTGGAACGGCGGCAGTTGGTTGCCGAAATTAAGATTAAAGAAGAGCAAATCCAACAAAGAACTCAGGCTATTGAAGACCTGGAAAAGAACATATCCGAAAAGCAGGAAATAATAGCGGACCAAACCCGCCCCGAAGAGGAAAGGGAGGCAGCCCAGAAGGAGGTAGAAGCCCTCGAGGAAAAGGTAGCGGAATTACGAGCTCAAAAGGAAAAACTGGAAAAGGAGCTGGGGCTTACCACCAAGGAAAAGGTAAAAAGAGCCCTTTTGAAGTATGGCGTTCCACTGGCATTTGCGGTCGCTATTAGCACCGTAGTAGGAGTTATTCTATCCGCGCTTAAGGCTACGGGCGCGGGCGTAAGCAAGTTAGGTAAGGGACTAACGGACTTGGGAAAAAAGATGGCAGCCGGTCTTCCTGGGCTGCTGGGTTCGGTTGTTTCCTTGGCACTTAGGGCCGGCGGTGAACTGTTGAAGTTCGTGGGGAATAACATTTGGATCTTGGTTGTCGCTATTGGAGTGGTACTCCTGAAGAAGATGAAGGCTTAATCTTGTCTTTATATATTACTGGTGGCTTATCGTCGTCGGGCATCCGAGGTGTTCTCGACTGGGGATAAGTAAAGATAGTATTCGCGCCGCCTTGATAATGCGGAACTAGCGGCAGCACACTCATGGTGCTAATGGGCTTATGATTCCAAACAGCATCCGTTGGGCCGTCATCCCAAACAGCATTAATCACAACAATACCTTTTTTACTGTTAGCGACATCGCTGGGGCGCACTTGAAGCCTCGCGTATTGACAATTGACTACCATGTGAAAAGTCACCGACGTTAGATTCTCCCCGCTCGTCGACGTGAGCTCAAACGTGAAATGAGTCAAATGCCTTTTATTATCTTTTTTTCTGTAGGGTAGTAATGGGCAGTCGTTTTCATCAACAATCCTAAACCCAGCATTACAGCTATACCACCCGTTAAAGCTAATAGTACACATAATCAGCCCTAGCCCCCCAACGCTTACCTGTAAGCCGGTGTTGTACCACTCATCACCTGTGTATTCCTTTTCCTCCAGGTAATGAAAAAACCAATCTTCCTTCGCGTGTGGGTTCATATATTACAGGGAACAAGTCCCCTTCGTTAGAAGGGGTAGGGAATAAATTCCCTTCTAGAGGCTCACCACCGTAAGAGTGCTAATGGTCTTGTGATTATAAGCATAATCTCTTTGATCCTCTATGCTATTTACCGTAACCTTTCCCGTATCGTCTACTCTTATCTGTAACTTTACCTTCCCATGGCAATCAGCAACCATGTGGAAAGTCCAAACGGAATGATTTTCAAGGCTGCTGGGGTTGGGCTCTACGGAGAAATGCGCAGGCTCCCTGTTGTTTGTCTTCGCGCGCATAGGCTGCAGTATACCCTTGTCATCCAGGAACCTAAAGCCCACGTTGGCGTGACTACTCGTGCCAATGCAAATGCTACAAAGGATTAACTTCTTTCCTGAGTAGTTCAGATTCACGGACATCCCCGTGACATCAACCCAAGATGCCTGGGTGTATTTTTTCTCGTCTGTGTACGTCGTGTAAACGCAATCTACTCCAGCTACGTAGGGGTTGTTCATCGCCATATATAATAGCCCAGACCAACACCCGCGACCGCTAGGCCGGCTTTTAGTAGGGTGTGGTCATATTCCTCAGGTATCGTAGGCAGGACCTTCTTTTGAGGCTTCTTCTTTGGTTCGGGTTTTTCTGCGTGTTCCTTTCTTGGTTTCTGTACGAAGTGAGGAATACTTTTAAAAGTGTCAGAGTTCACGTCATTTACTCCAGGCTTCATGTCCTTAGTGGCTCGCTGCAGCTTGTTGTTGTATCCTACTACAGAGCCAGTATTTATAGATAAATTACTGGGCATTAACCAACAACCCGGGGCTACTGCATAGTCCAACCTCGCCTTAGAATTTTGTATAGCTAGTTGGTAACGCTGTACGCCCTTGCTAATGTCGCCCTCCAGGATAGAACTTTCGAATAAAATCAAGGCTTCGGCTCGCGTCTCTTCTGCGGCGCCCGTATTCCCAATTATACTTGATCGGGTGTTTACCTGGGCTCCAAGGATAGAATACACGTAAGCTTCTATGCTGCGATTCAAACGAGCAAGGCCGGCTCTAGTTAGTCCTTTACCTTCTGGGGGTATGAAATTAAAGTATTGCTTTGTTTGCTCGTCGTTGGTAATCTTAATAATCAGTGGATTGGCCCCTGCATACTTACCGCCCTCGTCTTTGAACAGAGGTCCGTCTCTGACTTCCTTAGTGGTCTTAGCGTTTGGTTCAAAGAAGGTGCTACTGTCGTGAGTTTCCTTATGATATCCCGTGTTCCACCGTAGCCGCAATGCATGAACTTCCTTATCGCTTAGCTCGTGTCCACCAATCCCCCAATAAGCCCAAATGTGCCCTAGACCATTGTTAGCACCCGCGGTGCACCTAAAATCCTTCCCTACAACACCGAACTCCTTACAAAGCCTGTTATAGGCCGGAACGTTGTATTTATTATCTCTTGGATAAAACGTGGCATCTCCCGGCAGCGCAATAACACCCATCTCATGCAGTATTCGCCTCACCGTAAAGTGAAAGTGAAACATAAATATCGAATTCTTCATCAAGTTTGCGCTTACCCCACAACCGCTGGTGGCGCACCAAACTGCAAAGTTTAGTTGCTGCGGCCAATAACGCATGTTAGGACCGCTTAACCATTCGTGGGCTTCTTTCGCCGTGGTATGAATAATGGGCACGTTTTTGAAGATATCTCGCACCTTTAACGGAAAGGAATGCTTGTTAGAGATCCGCATGTTCAGCGTTAGGTCCAAGCTTGGGTGTTTATCAAATGAAACTGCGGGTATCGGATAAGTACTGGTACCCAGCAATAATTCCTTTGACCAACCGGGTTCAACATGCGTTGGCGCTGGCGTTGGCTTATGCTCGACATATGTTGGCGTTGGCGTTGGCGAATGCTTCAGTTGATCGTCTATTTGATTAACCAGCGTAGGCTTCAAATCCTCGTTGCTGTACATCCTGGAGCCGTTGAAGTAAATCCCATCAGGCCTCCTTTCGAACTTACTAGCATCCGCGTGCGGAAACATCTTCCTGAAGGCCCTCCAGTTCCAGTAATCCCGGTTGTCGTGGTGTGGCTGCTCCTCAATATCATTCCCAAAAGCGTCGTACATTAGTATATATAATGGATGTTATACCATCAGCACCTAAGTTGTACCCAGATGTTCCCTATACTACACCTAACGAACTAAACGCCGAAAACTTTCGTCTGAATAAAGCGAACTTAATCTTGGCTTACTTGGAAGGGCAGACAAAACACTACGAAAAAGTCCGAAAAAAGTACGTCAGAGCCCGGCGTACGCTACATAAGATTGCGATAACTTCAGGATCCATTTCTGTTGTGTTGACGGGCTCTGGCGTTGCTACTTCGCTTGCTGGGCCGGGAATAATCGTTGGAGTTACTTTGGCCGGCGTTGGGGCAGCCTGTGGTATTATTTCTGCTGTTGCCACGGGCATTATGAAACAGTTGTCAAGCAAAATATCCAAGCATGACACGACAATAGCTCTGTCAAGGGCTAAAGTAAATACTATTACAGATCTTGTCTCAAAGGCTCTGCGTGACAGAAAGATAGACGACGTAGAATTCTCGCTTATTCTGGCCGAAGAGGAAAAGTACGAGAAATTAAAGTCGGACATAAGGAATAAAAAAACAGTCGTAAAAGATCTTTCCGAGGAATCTCGCAAAAAGATCTACCAGGAGGCAAAAGAAGAGCTTCAAAGAAAGCTTGCTCAGTAAACATCTGCTTTGAAAAAAGCGAGACAGGATTTCATTTACATATCGAACGTCAGTCTAGAAATTACGCGTAATATAAATTCAGTGAATTATTACGCGTAATATAATTTCAGTGAATTATTACGCGTAATACGAATTATTTGGCGAATTATTACGCGTAATATGAATCATTTAGCGAATTATTACGCGTAATATAAATTCAGTGAATTATTACGCGTAATACGAATTATTTGGCGAATTATTACGCGTAATACGAATTATTTGGCGAATTATTACGCGTAATATGAATCATTTAGCGAATTATTACGCGTAATATAAATTATTTGCATGACTTTATTTGGCAAATTATTACGCGTAATATAAATACACGTAATATGTTATTGTCGCCTCGGAATCCATCCTAACAGGGGGTGGTTGGGGTCTATTTTGTAAAATATTTCGTAAATTACGTCAGGATAATAAGGAATATCCTTATCCAGCCGACAAAACATCCACTCGGCTTTTGTCATATCAGAAACCTCGGGAATAGACTTACCGGTAATTTCAGACAAAAGATAGGGAATAGCTTTGTAATATTTCCCTAGTCTTAATTTTTTCAGCGTTTTCCGTAGACTTCGTGGGGTTGGCTCTTCTAAGTGGTCTATGATTTTCTTCTTTACTTCGTTGTCTAAATATACCGGTCGATAACCTTGGATATGACTCATCCAGTCCCTAAAGTATTTTATTCTCTTATAAGGTGTTTTCTTACGACCTCCATTGGCGTAATACTGCTCTCTGGTAGCATTTGGCACAGCATTACGAATATTCTTACCACACTCGTAACACTGTGCTGACGTGTCGTCTTCTATTTGCATTTTCTTACCACAACACCAGAACCCCTTGGGCTTGGGTATGTTAACTTTGGATCTTAGGCAAATTATACAGAAGTCATTGGCGAACTTTTTACATTCATGCATATATAAGACAAATATTTTAACCCTCCGTTTGCGGTACCCAGAAAGCAAACAGTGTAACGCACCTACTTTGCACGGGTTATTTCCATGCCGGTAAAAAGTTTCCTATAGACGTAAACGCGGGTAATTCCCGTGAAAACGTGATAGGTTCCTGGGGGACACCGCGAGTCCCCCTTACTGCTGCTATATGTAATATCAATATTTAGTATGATGATGAATATGTATGTCATTTTGTATTATATATACCAATAAAGTCTTTTAAAACTCATCAGTGTCGTTCTAACCTTGCTGTAGTCAACATGGGTTCTTTTTGCTCTTTGTTCAATCGAGTCTATTTCAAGATACTAAGATCCTTAGCTCGCAAGATGCATTTCAATATCAATTGGTCTACCATGGTTCGAGAATTCAATCGAGATATTACGCCTAAGAACCGAGTAGAAGCTCTCACGCTTATTTTTGCTGAAGCTTACACCAAGTATAACATGGGAAGATTATTGGCCTGCATAAGATTTGCCGAGGAACTTCAACTCACCGAGAGGGAATGGGAACGACTGTTTCAGTACCTCTTTTAAGAGAACACGTTCTCGAATTGGATCATTTCTGTCTCTACCTTCTAGCTGTGCGGATAGAGGATGGGTTGTCTTCCACCATCTTACCAAATTGGTTTGGACCGAATCTTCAACCGAGTTCGTTGCATACTGGCCTGCTGTGGGGGTCAGATTATAGTAGAAAACTCGGAATTTACTGATGGAGGACGAACTACAGAAAATCTACTACGATCTCGAAAACGGCGCAAGTTTTTCGGGTGTGGATGCCCTTTACCGTGCTTTAAAACAAAAAGGGTTCAAGAAAGTAACCCATGAACAAATCGAAGATACAACAAAGGATACAAGTATTGGTTGACCTGAATTGATGTTCTGAGTAAATACGGTTGGGCCATTCCTTTAAAGACAAAGACTGGACGAGAGATAACAGACGCTTTTGCCAAAATCTTGAAATCTGGAAGAAAACCGAAGAAGTTGCAAACGGATAAAGGAACTGAATTTTTAAACCGGATTTTTCAGAATTATTTGAAAAAAAAAGGCATCCATTTCTTCACTACTCATTCAGAGACGAAATGTGGGGCGGTAGAACGTTTTAATCGTACAATAAAGACAAAACTCTACAAGTATTTCACCTACAAGAACACACATCAGTACCTCGACATCCTTGCTGATCTACTCAAATCGTACAACCGAAGTTTTCATCGAAGTATTCGAATGAAACCCATCGAAGTCACGAAAAAGAATGAAAATGCGGTATGGCATACCTTGTATGGAACATCAATAGCCGCTCCCGTGCGTTTTCGATTTCAAGTCGGGGATCAAGTGAGAATCAGTAAAGCTAAGAAAATATTTGACAAAGGATATAAAGCCAATTGGAGTATCGAAATATTTACTGTAACAGAGCGAATTCCGAGAAATCCACCTGTCTATCGTCTGAAGGATCAACAGGGAGAAATGATTGAAGGAGTATTTTATGAACCAGAAATTCAGAAAATAGAAAAAGAAGAATGATGTGTATCAGATAGAAAAGGTCTTGAAGCGACGTAAACTCAAGGGTGGAGTCGCTGAGATGTTTGTGAAATGGAGAGGGTATCCAGATAAGTTCAATTCCTGGATCCCAGCAAACCAAGTTCAAAAATTGTAATCCCTTTGAATTAACCAATAAACATTCTTTAAACTCATTTGTCTTGTTTCTATATAATGCTAGAGCAATACTTGCGCGCCTTCATATCACGCCAGTCGTCGTTATGGATAACACTCAGTTTTACCTCTGGCTCCCCTCCAATAGCAGCATGGATGTTTTCCCTTCCAATACCTTATCGGAATTTAGAGTTCGCCTACCGCAAACCATTACCCTCACTGATGAATGGGAGGTGGCTTTAACCGAAATTCATTACCCCCATAGCTGGAATAATGTGCATGAACATTTTTGGAATCGGTTTTATATCAAACAAGGAGATGATATCAAAGTCTATATTGTCCGCCAAGGTCATCACTCTTCAGTGCAGAACATTGTAGACGCCATGAACAATCTAATCGACAACACAAGGCATAAAGATAAAGTGAGGTTTTCTTACGACACACTAACTCGAAAAATAACGATTCATCTACTAGATAACCGTTCAATCTTTTTCAGCGATATTGGAACTACGCTCGGATTCACAAAAGAAAAATTGATCTCCGAGACTACCACCGCCTCACGAGAAGTGGATTGGACTTAGGCTTTCATACCCTCTAGGTCTACTGTCAGCAGAAAACAATTCGAAAGTATCGAGGTCAATATTAAGCGCGACACAGGTGAAAAAATCTCATTGAAACTGGAAGAGTGTTGTTAACACTTCATCTCCGCAGAGCCTCACCGTACTTTCATTAAAGAGTAAAGATGCCTCATCCACGTTCGGAACATTACAAGAATTACTACCTTGAACAAGCTCAGCAGAAAGGAGGTAATCTCTCTGCCTTTCGCGGTGCTACGGTTCAACAGGGTTATGGATTAGGGTCTATCCTAAGAGGTCTTTATCGATGGGCAGTTCCCCATTTATCTTCCGGTATGAAAGCTGTAGGCCGTGAAGCCTTGAGAGGAGTTCTGAATGTAGCTCAAGATGTCTTAGAAGGTCAAGATTTGGAGGATTCTACAATGAAGAGAGTCAACGAAGCCGGAAAGAGATTAACGAATACCCAGAATGCCTCAGGAGCGCAAACAGGTGCCGGTCAAAAAGGTAGAAAGAGAAAGACCCCAGCTAAAAACGCCAGTTCACCTCCAGCCAAGAAGCAGAGAACATCAAAAGCGAAAAAGACGCCGTACAACTTCTTCCAATAATAATGGCTCACCCGACTCGATCTCAGCATTGCAGTAAATCGGAGTTGGATTTATTCCTGGCTCCGAGTGTGCAGACTAACATTGAACGAGGACAGTGGATTGAATATTTTTCTGTCTCAAACATTACCGATTCTGGTCCTATCGAATTTAACGTCTCAGGCAGTGGAGATGAGTTTACCGACTTGAGACAAACTTGGGTGTATAACAAAGTAATGATTACCAAAGCTAATGGAGCCGATCTAGCCGACGACGATAAAGTGGGACCCGTCAATCTCTTCCAACAGGCCATGTTCAGTCAAGTGGATTTGACTATCAACGATAAAATGATATCAACGTCTACCAACACCAACCCTTATCGAGCTATGATCACCACCCTCATGACTTATGGATCTGATGCTAAGACCTCTCAACTTGGAGCAGAACTCTTTGTAAAAGATACGCCAGGGAAAATGGATGCTGTGGATCCTTTAGCTCTAGCTGCTAATCGAAATTATGGTTTACATACCCGATATAAACACATCAAGGGGAGTTCTCCCTTTGAACTCATGGGACCTTTACATCTAGATCTGTTTTGTCAAGACCGGTTACTGCTCAACGGAGTGACGCTACGTATCAGACTCAATAGAAGCAAGAACAGTTTTTGTCTCGTCTCTTCAGAAGCGGATGCCAATTATAAGCTGGTTATCTTACAGTCCACGTTGTATATCCGTAAAGTAAAGATTTACGACGATCCTTTCCTGGGTATTGCTGCTGCTTTAGAACAGGCACCTGCCCTCTACGCCATTCGAAGAGTTGAATGCAAAGCCATGTCCATTTCTACGGGTCAAATGTCTTTCTCCCCCGACGATGTCTTCTTAGGATCTATTCCTAAACGGATCATTCTGGGCTTGGTAGAAAACACAGCCTTTAACGGTTCATTCAACAGAAACCCTTTCAATTTCCAACACTTCAAAGCAACTCAAGTTGGAGTCTACGTCAATGGCGAAAGTTACCCCATGAAGGCATTGCAACTCAATTTTGATCAAAACTTGTACCTCCCAGGATATATGAGCTTGTTTTCTGGTACGGGAAGTCTGTTTCATAACCAAGGCAATCAGATCAGTCGCGAGGATTACCCCAACGGATATACACTGCTCGCCTTTGATTTGAGCCCCGATCTTTCCGCTGGACCTCACATTTCCCCTATAAAGCAAGGCAACCTTCGCATCGGCATTCAGTTTGCAGAACCCCTGCCTGTGACAGTCAACTGCATCATCTACGCCGAGTTTGATTCTTTAATTGAGATTGATGAGAATCGAAACGTGACTTTTAACTGGTCGAGTTAAACATGAACACGAGACAGATTGCGGTAGTATTAAAAAGAGATCCCATCACCAACCCTATCTTTCAAGGAGTTTTCCCGTCAGACCAACTGCCGAACAAGATCAAGCATTACCCAGCAGCCTTTGTAGCCAACGTCGACCCTAAAGGACGCCCCGGTTCTCATTGGTGTGCGTTTTATTTCACTCAAGATAAAGAGGGGGAATTTTTTGATTCCTATGGATTGAAGCCTCAAGAGTACAGTCAACACTTTCTTCAGTTTTTAGAAACCAATAGTTATCGTTGGACTTATAATCATCAAGACTTTCAAAGTCTAAATTCTAATGTGTGTGGACATTATTGCTTGTATTATGTAATCAATCGTTGTCGTAACGTATCCATGAAAACTATTGTTAACCGATTTAGTAAAAATACAAGAAAAAACGATCGTTTAGTGTATTATTTTATCACTAAGTATTTTGGATACTTATACAAGTATCTTAGGAAAAGGCTTGTCAACCATCAAAGTGCCAGACAAAAATTAATAAACACCATGTAACGATCAAACTAGTATTTTATTTGTTCTCACTACAGCTACACACAGTTATAGAGCAAAATTAAGCCATTGTTGACGCATCTGTTTCTTAGGGTTACGCGTTGCACTTCGTATAGGACCTTTTACGGTTTTTCTTCCCCTCAGGGGTGTGGTAGGGGTAATCCATTGGTCATCTTTTTCTACTCCTTCTGATATAGGGTTAGGCCTTGCTTTAAATTCTCTGAGAGCGGTTCTTCTCCTTTCATTTCTGACCAGATCTTCTGGAGCATTCATCTTGGCAAGTCCTTTAGCAAACGTTTCCCATCCAAGAGGGTCAATACCTTTGCGCGCTCGTAAAAAATCCCCCACTAGATCTCCAATGTGTGAACCAGACAAGGGCTTATCTTGGTAAATCAACTGGCCACTACGATCCCACTTCATGATATTAGGGTGTTCACGAATCTTGTTTTGATTAAGAGTTTCCCCCTTCCTTTCAAGGTCTTTGGTAAAGCCCTTAAAATATCTCGTTCGATCTTATCATCTTCTTCCTGCTCTTGTGGTTCTAAGGAGGGTTTCTCTTGTTCTTTCACTTCACTTGGGATCGGAGAATCCAGTTTCACCTTCAAGGGATGATCTTTCCGCTGATTGTAATACGTCAAGTAATTTTGCAAATTCTGAACATATTCCCGCACTTTTTCTTCATCAGTTAATTCTTTGCTTTTCAAGACATCTTGAATATCATGATCCAAATCCTTGAGTCTGGAAGTCAAAGGTGTGGTGTTGACTTTTTGCCTTTGTTGCAATCTCTCCAAAGTCTGTTCAGGGACCAGAACCATCTTTCTGGTATGATTCATTTTACAAAAATTGTTCAAAGACAGCTAAGGCAGGTGGGAGTAATACAGATAGAAAATTACCTCCTTTCTGGATCAAAACCTTTCGATTCTCTGGTAACGCTAATTCTTTATCCACTAATTTCAGCAAAGGAGTTTTAAACTCGGTCAATTTAGCTTTTTCCTTTAGAGTGATAGGTACTGTAGATTTTAACACATTATGCACACACTCGCAAAGAGTCTGGATTAACGAATCGTCAGCTTCTTTCAGGATAGATTTCACTTGGTTAGGTTTACTAGTAGAGAATACCTTCAAGTGATGGTAGTTGTTTCTCGCACGGCGACTCATGGTCAACTGAATAAACTTCCTTGAGTGCTGATCTTTTTATCCCTACTTGACGTAAGCGTATTGCGTATCGTCCGGAAAGATGTTGGTTCGTAATCGAAAATCCTCTAGGGTCTGGGGCTTGAGATCACAGAATAAGTACCCCCGAAAAGTTTCCCCGAAAAAATATCGAGCAACCTCTTCTGCTAGAAGAAAAATATCTAACTGTACGCAAAAAAATAACGTGCAAAGGTTGAGCTAAAAAATAAATATCATGCAACCAAAGATCCTGGAACCCCCCTCCCCCCCCTCATCAATTATCTAATGGTCCATCCCTAAAAGCCAAGTGTAATGACAACGGATTCAGATGATGAAAGGAAAAGACACGAAAAAGCAAGATGCCACGAATGTTGCAAGTGGGGTTTTGTCAAAGAAGCAAATGAACTAAGTGTAGATAGTTATTACCAAAACTAATTTTCTGTGTTGCTAGCTTTATAAAGAGAAGTTACTCAGTATCATTATCATTAAAGTGTGACCCGCGAGGTTTTGATGTCTCGTTCGCCCGACTTAACTGTCTTATATTGATTCAATCGAATCCCCTAAAGGATGAGTAGAAACCTCCTCCATAATCTGAAAATAATAATAATTATGATTATGATTATGATTATGATTATGGTGATGATGATTGATGATGTTGATGATGATTGATGATTTTGATGATGATTGATGATGTTGATGATGATTGATGACGTTGATGATGATGAGGATGATGATGGTGATGATGATTGATGACGATGACGATGACGATGATGATGATGATGATGATGGTGATGATGATGATGATTGATGACGATGACGATGATGATGATGATGATGATGATGATGATTGATGATGATGTTGATGATGATTGATGATGGTGGTGATGATGACGACGACGATGAAGATGATGATGATTGACGATGATGATGATGATGATGATGATGACTATAAGAGTTGGAGCACCTTAAGAGCTTAGGTCTGGGCATCCAGAAGTACATACTGCCATAATAATAATGATAATAATAATAAAATAAATAAATAAATAAATAAATAAATAAATAAATTGAGTTATCAATTTACATTTTTTATTTATAGAGTGCAAACAAAATATCCGTGAAACACTAATTACTAAATTGTTCAAAATAGTGCAAATTAAACAAAAGAAAACAATAGAATTAGCATAAAATAGTGTAAGTTAGTATAACTAATATTTCATTGTTTGCACTCTAATTTTAATTTTTATATAAAACAAAGTTACATTTGTTATTCCCTTCGTTGAATAATGCACAATTCAGGAACATCTGGATAGCGCCAGCATAATATAACGATTTAAAAGAACTAAAACGAAGAATTCTCATATCAAATCATGCACCATTACTAATTACTGAAATATGATGAAACGAAACAACAAGAATATTTTGCTAAGTCTCTTTTCTAGTTTCACTTCAACTATCCATCCCTCGTATTTGCACTCTGTCTTTCGTGATGTTATGAACGATTTCGTGACATCATCACGTGATTACCTCGAAGTTCTGTCTGGGTCAAAACGGTTTTCTTTTATACTAAACATTTTCTTGGAATTCTAAGCTTTCAGCTTGAAGTTTGCTTTTTTAACCCATGTTTCATCGCTTTCTATCGACGAATCTAGTTATTTAAACGTCGCAGATGTAAAATCTTCGGCTTGAATGAGAGTATTCTAACAATCATGATTCTAGGATGTCGAGTTGTTCGAGGACCAGACTGGAAATGGGGCGACCAAGATGGAGGAGAAGGATGTGTTGGAACAATTGTTGACCTACAAAAATTTGCAGATGGTCAAACATTGCCGTCAAAAACTGTACTGGTGTGTTGGGATAATGGGAAGCAAGCTGATTACAGGACTGGATTGAATGACTGCTACGATTTACGAGTCTTTGATTCCTCTTCAGCGGGTACATTTATTTGTTTATAATATTTATGTATTTCACGCATATATGTAGTATAGTATAGTATACCATAATATACCTTCAGATGTGTCATATTTCTGCTGTAATTAATCAGAGAAACCATTACATTGTAACTGTCATAACTTACTTTACCTTGGAACTGCATATTTTCGTGCATATACATCAGCCTCGGATTGCTTGATTAATTCAAACCCAAGGCGGAAGTCAATATTTAGTTCAGTTCGGTCGCTTTGCTTCGTTTATCAACTTCATTTTGTAAGCAGTCAAGAGAAAAAAATGAGATAATTTCAAAAGTTCTTGAGACTATCTTCTCTTCTAGTAGCTATGTGAGATATTCTCAGATTGTTTCAAACTTATAACAATGAAAAACCATTGATGCTAATAATTCCTTGCTTGGTCGATCAATGCCTTTCGATTCTTCAAGATAAATAAGCTTATAGGCACAGAAGTCTATTTTTCTTTATTTTTCGTATTTATCCCCAAACATTTTCATTAAACTAGTTCCTAGTTATAAATTGGTCTTCCTTTATTATTGTTCCGATTTTGATATAGGCCGATCTTTATTTACGTTTTTTCCTCATTAGCATTAAAAAATTTTAAGCTACAAGCAAACCGACTCCAGGAATCGAAAGAGAATGTCTTATTTAGTACTACTGAAGATTTGAGAATAATATGTTCAATATTTTGGGAGTAAAATGTTTTTAAAAGCGGTATGATTAATACAAAGAAACGTATGGTCGTGTGACAAGACTTCCGACCCTCGACTTACTACCCTAGACCCTCGACACTCGACCGAAAGACAGACTCTATTATTACATGTAGCAAATATGATTATGCATCGATTAGACTTCGAAAATCCTCTTTATCTCGTCTCCCAAAACTGTATCCTAAGCAACTCGAAGAGGTCATCAGCCTTTCCACCTTTTACTGAATTTTGAGTTTGTAGTATACTGCACCGTACATCTTGATTGAAAATATTTTATCATTATCGTCACGACAAGAAGAAGGATTTTTATTTTATTTTGTCTTACCGAAAAATGTCTTCAAATTGAAATAAAATTTGCATCTTCGTTTGCACACACAGCATTCTCTATATATATTATATCTCTATTTTTTATCTTGGTTTGTAGGAGTTGTGTTTAAAGATTTTACTTGTGATGGATGCATGACCTCGGGCATCACAGGAATACGATGGCACTGCACAGTATGTCACAACTTCGACCTGTGTAATGTTTGCTACATGAATGATGTGCATGACAAAAACCATGCATTTATTCGTTTTCACATATCGAACGACAGAACCAATGGGTGAGTGATAAATATAAAAGTACAAATTATATGATATTGCATGGAGTCTTGAATTAGTATATCGTTTGCCAATAGAAGGGTTTCATGGCAACCATACGCCTGGTTTCAGTTTGGTAAACATTATTCATTCTAGTTTATCTTTCTGGTTTATCTTTCGAGAGGATCTGGGACCGAAACTAATGACGACTGCAAAATAGAGCACGCCATGTAAGGCATTATGAACAAAATTAGATAAATTAGAGTTTCGTCAGTTAGATAGAAAACCATATTTTGCAAGAATTCAGGGTATTCCCTTCAGACGGCAAAGGAGTCTCGTGGACTTGCCTCACTACATCTTCACTACATATTATAACCAGGATATCTTGAATCTCCTTATTTTGAGCATTCTAACTGATCCCAAGGAGCTGAGGTTGATAACGGGACTTCTATGTATTTGTCGAAACTAGAAAACATTGCACCATGTTCGCCATCCAAGAAAAGAAACAGCGCAATTGTTTTGCGTTATATTAAACGTTTTTATTAGTGTAGCTGCATGGGCTGATTTTATTACAATATTGCAAACCCATCCATTTCGCATCATGGCTGAACAATCACGTCCATCCGGTTCGGAAGCAATTCCTAATAATTCTTCGATGCGGTGGGTGGGTGGGAGGGAGGTACAGGAGAAAGGTAAACTCATACCAACACGGCAAAGGTTGTTAGACAAAAAATTAATAACTAGAAAAACCAACCTTTAAAATATTATTGATTTTTCAGAACCAATGTTGGAAAGCACTCTGACGCTGTTGAGAAAAAGATTCGCGCCACTGGAATATTCCCTGGTGCCCTAGTAAAACAAGGACGGGACTGGACATTAGACAATGACTTAGGCTCGAAGGTTGGAGGCGTAGTAGGGCTAACTGCATGGGAAAATACACCCAGGAGTGCAGTCCTTGTAAACTGGGGTAACTCTTTTGAAATCAAACATAGAGTTGGATATGAAGGCAAAGTAAGTGTACATTTGTGAATTAAGGGTGGCGTAGCAGTAGACCTCTCGCTTTTCTCCGCAGGGATCTCGGGTTCCATTTCTGGCCTCGGCATCACATGTGAATAGAGGTTGTTGCGTTTCTCCTTTTTTCGGATACTTCGCTTCCCTAACCCCAAAACTCAACCCCTTACCGGCGTTTGCATTGCTACGCGGCCACCCCAGACAAAAATATAGACGTGCACTTTGCAATAGACTGCCGTCAATCAAACAAGTTGACGTCATTTACACGCGTTTGGATCGGCCCGGCTAGGCCCGGTGAGTGTGGCTCATAATACTTGTAAACAATCGACCGACGTTTTGGCGCCTTTTGAATTACACACGTGAGTAAATGGCGTCAACGTGTTTGATTGACGGCAGTCTATTGCAAAGTGCACGTCGCGATTTTTGTCTGGGGTGGCCAAGTAGCAATGCAAACGCCGGTAAATTCCAGCTCGATCTGTAAGTTAGTTGTGCATTTGGATCTGTTTGCGTACCGTACCTTTGCGAAAGAAAAGCAGTTGTACGTCGGATTTGTTGTTTTCTAATTGTTATCGTAATAATAATTCTTTTATAGATGGATTTATGCCTAGTCAAAGCTGCAAATGGGCCATGTTACTATAAAGACCATCTCCCTGTGGTATCTACGATTAGTATGCCGAGGTCAGGAGGGAATGAATTGAGAGAAGGAGACATGGTGAAAACGGAACTGGACGTTGAAACACTGAAGCAGTTGGCGGAAGGTCATGGGGGATGGGTAGATGCAATGCAAAAAGTGAGTTTGCAAAGTTTTCACAGCCGGTTTCATATTCCAAACCCATAAGATGACACTCTTCGAACTAGCTTTATTTCCTCCCTAGTCATTCGTCTCTATTTCTTCTTTATCTCCTGTTAGTGGGCTTCCTGCAAAGGGCGGCTTTCCCCTCTCAATGTAGTAACCTCTCATTTCGTGTTTTGTTTTTCAAGGTAATCGGAAAAGTAGGTAAGGTTGGCCGTATTGATGAAGACGGTGATGTTCATGTCCAGTATGGATTATTCAATTGGGTATTTCATCCCGAAGCACTTTGTAAGGTACGATGCTGATTTTTTAATTGCTTTTTGGTTTTGTACGTTTAAGTTAGCTAGTGCTCTTGATGCTCTTCTTCATTCATAAGGTAACTATAAATTTGCGAACTGGAGACAAAGTCAGAGTTGCCGGTAACAAAGAAACAGTGATGAACCTACAAGAAGGTCATGGAGGCTGGAATAATGCAATGGAAAATGTATGTAATATATCAAAAAATATTTGAATTAGCAAGACAGACATTTGACATAGATCTTGCACAATCCAGGGATTTAATTTCCAAATGCTATATCGAAATAACAAAGGGTATAGAGTAGACCTGGGCACCGAGTTAATATGGAATAAAAAGATCTCCTAAAAGCTTACATTGCGCATGGAACAAGGACTAGCTTACCAAGAATGCATGTTTTGCACCAAGCTAGGAAAATAAATGTACCATGTTGGCGATGCACGCACGGAATAATTCTAATGGATGACACAATTTTTTATATAGCGTTGAAAGCTTACCAAGCATGCAGTATATTGCATAAAGCTGGGAAGATGTAAATGCTTCATATCGTTAATAGTTTTGCTTTATAAATTAGCGAGCACTGAGCTCGAAAGTTCGGAAACAATTTTAATTGTTGAAATTAAAGGAACAGGCTGTTGTTAGTATTTTTGCCTTATTGACACCGGCCGAAAAGAAGGGCTGTCCAAAATCTTGATGACCCTTCCTCAAGATTACTCCGGAAACTTTCTTCTCAAAGGGAATTCTATATAGGAGTGGCGCATACATACGGTATGGACCTCGCACTCGATTATTATATATATTACATATGTTTTCCAGGTATTAGGGAAAGCTGGTAAAGTGATTCGAGTTGTTGATAATGGAGATATGGTGGTTAGCATCGAGGATCGTGTTTGGGTTTTCAATCCAGATGCTCTTATTTTGGAGTCCAAAGAAGAAGAGAGAACGCCTGCTGGACATGAAGATCCTTCTGCCAGCGCTACAACTGCCTTAGGTCAGTTTGCGTAAAGTATAACTCTACTCATGTAAGACCTTGAGTTCGAGAATTGAATCAGGGTCGCATTGGTGAGAGGTGAGCACTTTCACCTCTACGTCACCCATGCTTTTGGTTTCCTTATTTAATATAATGTTTGTGGAGATTGTAACAGAAAATGTATGGTGACTGAGCGAGTGCACTTTTCTTGTAGAACTTCTGCTTCACGCTATGCTTGAAGGAGTGTCAAATGCTTCCAGTTCAGAAACCGATTTTGAACCCCTTTTGGTGGCTACTACTGTTGGAAACTTGGAGAAAGTCAAGCAGATCATCGGTAGCAACAAAGCCTTGGTAGGACAATTTTCTGTTTCTATAATTGACATAACACCTCTCTCTCTCTCTCTCTAGAACCTCTGCACTGAAGTCAACTTTGTTTTAAAAATGATGATCAGTTGATAAAATAGTTTTTGCTTTTTCTTCCTTTAGTTTAAAATCTTCCTTCCTTCCTTCCTTTCTTAATTCCTTCCTTGCCTCCTTGCCTCCTTGCCTCCTTGCCTCCTTGCCTCCTTGCCTCCTTGCCTCCTTGCCTCCTTGCCTCCTTGCCTCCTTGCCTCCTTGCCTCCTTGCCTCCTTGCCTCCTTGCCTCCTTGCCTCCTTCCTTCCTTTCTTTCTTCCTTTCTTTCTTTCTTTCTTTCTTTCTACTCTTGTCTCTCCTTATATTTTATACTTACTTGCTTTGCTTAACCATTACTACACTCTTGTCTAGGTAAATCAAAAATTTGCCAGAAACAAGACGCCCTTGCAAGTGGCCTGTCATCAAGGAAAATCTGAGATTGTGTCTTATCTACTGGAAAACGGAGCTGACAAAGAACTAAGGGTAACTATGGTTCAACGTCTTACAACTTTGCATCTTTTAACATTTACTCACATGCAGTATTTTATTTAAAACTGTAATTTTTGACATAGGATGAACAAGGTTACACAGCATTGCACCATGCTGCTTATGGGTGAGTTCTATCGTACGTTATTTGTTTGAAGGAAGAATATAAGCCTTTTTAACTGCATTGTCATTAAATTAGCACGCTTTATGTACGCAGTCCATCCACCCACCCAATCACCCACCCACCCACCCATCTATCCATCAATCTATCCATCATCCACCCATCCACCCTCGCACCTATCAGACCAACAATCCATCTATTCACCCATCCATTCGTCCGAACGTCTGTTTGCCTATCCCCCCATACCTTTTCGACCTCCTCGTTTATTTTAGATCGATTACTAACCAATTCAGTTAATTCATTTCATTCTTGTCATTTCAGTGACGAAACCGGTGTTTGTGTTGTAGTCATGCTTTCTGCTAATGCCAAAGTGAATCCAACCGATTTGGACCGAACCAAGGTAACACCTCTCCATCTCGCTGTTCAAAGAGGCAATGAAGCAGGTGTGGTCGCTCTGGTACAATCTAAGTATTGTGATGTCAATTGCCAGGTACGAATTATAATTGTAAATTTAAAGAATATTTCATGTGAAACCAGGGAGAGCTGCCTCTTCTTATCCCCTTCACCTTTACTTTCACCATCAGAAACTTATATAAGTCCGTTATGAGATTCAGCTCCCATAAGTTTCGTCCTCGGAGATGCTATGTTCCTCATTTCCAAGAGTTTCCTGAGACGATGAAAGGGAAGGTTTCACATTAAACCCTTTCCTGTAGTTGATCATTGCTCTTAGAGATTATTTCATGCTTGAGGTATTGGAGAGTTATCGTTAAAATCGATTCCCAAAAACGCTGTTGAAGGTTTCAAGAAACTATGCTACGATGTTACATTGTTACTTGCAACTCCTTTTGTCCATAAAATTGTAGAAGGCACTTGAGGCCTATTCTGGATCCTTTCCCCTCCGCGGGGAATGGCAATATAAGGCAATAGTTTGCTGTATCGAAGATAAAAGATGACGGAGCGAACATATGTCAAGATATAAGTTGCATGAGACATCGTGTGACAGCGATTCGAGCTGTATAATAGACCATTTTCGAGTTCCAAATTACCGCTGTGTTCCTTGATTACAGACTCATTTACTCAGGGTTAGCCTCGACTCAGTGTCTAAATATTCACAAATACCAACAGTAAAGTAAAGAATGCACAACTTCAACAATACCGCAAACACTTTGAAATTCCACCGACCTTCACAAGAACTCATAAATATTCTGCAAAAAGTCGAGGCCAACCCTGAGCAACAGAGAACTCGAAAGTGGACTATTCTTTGTTTGAGCAAATCATCCCTAATAATAATGTACCTTTTCAAGCGTTACTAGTCGTGAAAAGGTACATTGATATCAGGGATGAATTACTCAAACAAAGAATCGAATGTTACCCCACTGAAGACCAAGTGTTGATTTCTTTATTTAACAGTACTGCTGGTAAATAAAGAAAATGATTCTGAAAGGAATCAACACATGGTCTTCAGTGCATGGGAAAACATAAAAACGCAAACAAAATCTTCCTCAGTATCAATTTTCTAATGCTTTATCATTTTATAAAGGACGTATTGGGAGACACACCTTTACATGAAGCAATTTTACGCAGTCAGAATAACATATTTTCCCATCTACTCAAAGCCAAGAACCTGGATCCAACTATTTGTAATGTAAATGGATTCAACATACTGCATTTGGCCTGTCTGAAAAACTGCCAACAGTAAGATCTGTTTTATATGTGTGCATATATGTGACATATTATTTTATACACCGAATTCAAAAAACGTTTTCATCGCCAAAGACGAAAGGCGATAGATCATTCCGACATGGAAATGGTTTCATTGAATACAAAGAACATCGAATCAGTCTCAGCACGAAGGGCCATACTCTTGACGAGAATAATAATAAGAAGCACAAGTCATTCCAGCTATTCTTGAATCTTGGAATGACATATATCTTATTTATTTTTGCCTATCGCCTATTGCCTATCGCCTTTGGCGATGACAGCGTTTTTTGAAACAGGTGCATGTATAATGCTTTTAAACCGAAGATGATACAGAAGTGCATCCATTGTCCCAGTAAATCTAAGCGAGCGCATCCTAATTAGATTATTTTGGATTTTGCTTTGAAAATTCGAATTTATTCCAACGAGCTTTGTTCCTGAAGCCTCTGGTTGCCGGATGTAGGGGGGGGGGGGGGGGGGGGGGGGGCAAGTATCTACAAGACGAAACTGTCTGTGCATATGGGCTAGAATAGAGGTTTTGCACCATCACATGAACGGCTGCCATATTAGATGGCGGAACATTGCTATCGTTTCGTTATTGTTCTGCCATCCAACCACAGGCATTCCAAGCTGTATTATGAGCTTTGGCAAGTGATAGTGCAAAACCTTTATTTGGAAGGGAGAAAAGCTTCCAGTTTTGCCCGCATCTCTAGCTCTGTACTTGTTCTTGTTTTGGTGTCTAACATATCTTTCTGTCCTCATACATTTGGACATTAAAACATTTGCCGTTTTTGTATTTGTTTTCAGTGCAGCCAAGTTATTGATAGAAAAGTTTCCAGGTTTAGTGGATATTACTAAAGAAGATGGATTTTCAGCTTTACATGTGGTTTCAATAAATAACCATCATGAAATTGCCAGACATTTGATTTTATCGGTAAGCGTACATTCCGTGAAAACAAGACTGACTAGATTTGTGAAAAGAAATGCTACTAAGGAAAAAAAAAAAAAACCAAATTAAAACCAAATTAAACAAAATAAAACGCTTTCGTTGCGTTTCGTTTCGTTCGTTTGCTTTGCTTTCGTAATTGCGTCTCGTTTCGTTCGTTTGCTTTGCTTTCGTAATTGCGTCTCGTTTCGTTCGTTTGCTTTTCTTTTGTAATTGCGTCTCGTTTCGTTCGTTTGCTTTGCTTTCGTTTCGTTATTTTGCTTTGCTTTCGTTGCGCCTCGTTTCGTTCGTTTGCTTTGCTTTCGTTGCGTCTCGTTTCGTTCGTTTGCTTTGCTTTCGTTTCATAATTACTTTCGTTTGCTTTGCCTTGCTTTCTTTTCTTTACTCTACCTCCTCGTTTCTTCTTTTTTTAATTTATTATTTTTAACTTTCTTTCAATCGTAATCAAATATGGGTTTTAATAATTGTGTTATCAAAATTTTTTTTCAGGGTCATTGTAGCATCAATATGCGAAACGATGAGGGCATGACAGCTTTAGCTTTGTCTGTATCAAGGAGTCACAAAGAAATGATCGAACTATTGATTGAGCATGGAGTAGATGTCGATGTGGAAGATAAAGATGGAGACACACCCCTTCATGTTGCTGTCATGAAACACTGCATCGTACACTTAGGGGTAAGTTACGGCATCCATGTTTGTTTTATTGTTATTTCCACCAACATGGCGCCATTTCTTTTGCCACATCCAACATTTTTACCAGTGTCGCTTTCTTATATAATCCAACCTGGCTAGTATGTCTTTTGTTTTGTTATCCGGCCAACATGGTGGACATGTCTTTTGTTATATCATCCAACATGGTGGTCATGTCTTTTGTTATATCATCCAACATGGTGGTCATGTCTTTTGTTATATCATCCAACATGGTGGTCATGTCTTTTATTATATCATCCAACCTGGCTAGTATGTCTTTTGTTTTATTATCCGGTCAACATGGTGGACATGTCTTTTGTTATATCATCCAACATGGTTGTCATGTTTTTTGTTATATCATCCAACATGGTGGTCATGTCTTTTGTTCCATCATAAACATGGTGATCATGTCTTTTGTTAGATCATCCAACATGGTGGACATGTCTTTTGTTATATCATCCAACATGGTGGTCATGTCTTTTGTTATATCATCCAACATGGTGGTCATGTCTTTTGTTATATCATCCAACATGGTGGTCATGTCTTTTGTCATATCATCCAACATGCTGGTCATATCTTTTGTTATATCATGCAAAATGGCGGCCACGTCTTTTGTTATATCATCCAACATGGTGGTAATGTCTTTTGTTATATCATCCAACATGCTGGTCATATCTTTTGTTATATCATCCAACATGGTGGTCGTGTCTTTTGTTACATCATCCAACATGCTGGTCATGTCTTTTGTTATATCATCCAACATGGTGGTCATGTCTTTTGTTATATCATCCAACATGGTGGTCATGCCTTTTGTTATATCATCCAACATGGTGGTCATGTCTTTTGTCATATCATCCAACATGCTGGTCATATCTTTTGTTATATCATGCAAAATGGCGGCCGCGTCTTTTGTTATATCATCCAAAATGGCGGTCATGTCTTTTGTTATATCATCCAACATGGCGGCCATGTCTCTTGTTATATCATTCAACATGGTGCTTACGTTTTGTCATGTTACTAGGTATTATCTTATTTCCTTACGAGTTAATGCAAAGAAACAATAACATTGTCATTTCTTTTTTATTCCAGGTCGATTTTCAGTCTTTGGGGTTGGATGGTCCAGCAGGCAACGAGGCTGAAAAAGCCATTGCACTTTTCCTAGTCGCCCGCGGTGGAGCAAAATCTGACTACAGTAACCATCAAGGAAAGACCCCACTGGACCTTTGTATTGATGAAGAATTGAAGGAGATGCTCAGGCGTCAAGACTTAGTGTATGTTTATAATAGCCTGTTGTATTGGAAAATCGCACGATCTCGAGTACAATTCGGAATTTATAGGTACGAGTGATATTTTGAAAGTTTTCAAAATTGGACGAGCCTTTATGCGAGTATCTATAAATTCCGACTTGTACGAGAAGATTGTGCGATTTTTTGTTTAGAACAAATTCAACAAAATTGAACAACTTAATTGGGACTCTATACAGAGTACAATTTGGGACTGTACTCCTCTTGTCCAATCAGAATCGAGTAATTTTGTAGAGTGTATTATAATAATATGGTAATACAATATATACTATGACGCGCGTGTGGGTCAAAGTTGGTTTCCACGCAGCCTTCTTCTTGGTTACTTTGGTTCCAGAGATCTTTCTCTGTACTGACATCGGTTTAACTCTAGCTCGCCACTAAGAAAAAACTTCTGCTAGCATGGTAGCGCCAAACATAAATTTCTAGATCACTTGGGCTGTTATATAAGTTTTTAATGGTAGTTGAATTAAAGAATATTCTTTTGCAGGCGAAGAAATAAATACCAAGGTGGAACTCCAGCTGCGTTGGCTACACAAGCACGACCAGTGCCAGGTTCTTTTCGAGCTCCTTCGCCTAGGACAGCTGTTCCACTACCGATAGCCTCTCCTGTTGCAGGAAATCCTAACCTGATACCAACTTCACCAGGTTCTCCAAGGGAGCCTTGTGAGGCTCCTCCCAAGTCATTTCCAGAACCTAAACCTATTCCAGCTAAAAGTGCCATAGGGTCATCTGATGATGCCAAAATGTTAAGTACAACTAAGCCTCTTCCAATTGATCCTCCTACGCCGGTATCAAAGCTTCCAGCTGTTGTTCCAGCAATAGTATCGTCAAGACCGATAAATACAAAGGCTATGGCCACTGCGCCTGGGCCTGCAACCCCATCTAGATCTACTGCTGAAGCGACTCCTGCTGGTGACATACCCATGGCGTTAGCGAACCTGGAATTAAAAGATGACACATCTGCTTCGAATGTTGTAGGCACTTCTTCTGCAGAATCCGAAAGAAGGAATACTAATAATGACATATCGTCAGAAATAAGGACCTCTTCAAATGAAAAGGCAAAAATGGTCAAATCACAGAAGACTAACGTACAGGTGAGTGAGTGCCGCCTGTTCCAATTTCAAACCTAGAGGTTAAAAGTGTTTCATTCCGACGTAAAGAGTATTGCTATAGGGCAAAGACTCTAGTAAATTGGCATTATATGCTTTGTAATAAAGCTTAGATATATCTAATTTATAATCTAGTTTAATTGTCGTCCAATTGTCAAATATCGTCAAAGTACATCACATTTCGCCATATCCTTGGGTAAGTTAAAGATAACCCCAGCTGCCCCACAGTGAAGTCTTTTAATGAAATTGATATACACCCAAAATTTTGTTGGTTTTCTGTTTATAGGATGAACTGTGTCGTTATTGTAGAGAGGAAAAAGCAGATGTAATATTCAAACCTTGCAACCACAAAGTTGTGTGTCAGGGTATGTACTGGTAGCACTTCACTGTCAATAAAAGTCAAAAATGGGTAGCATGGGTGGTGCAGTGGTTTACTGCTCGCCTCTCACCACTGTGGTCCGGGTTCAATCCCTGGCTCAGACTGGATCATATGTGAGTTTCATTTGATGTGTTGTGGTTCTCTCCTATGCTACGAGAGTTTTCTCCGGGATCTCCGATTTCCTCCCTCCTTTAAAATCAACATGTGAGTTGAGTGTTGTATGTTGTAAATATAGAATGTAGTTGTAGTGCGTGTGTAGGGAACCTCACGCCGAAGAGCCCCGTACGGGAAGTCCGGGTAGTTGTAAAATATAAAATATAAGTAAAAATAATTTACGAATGATAAGTTACATTTAGCTACGACTTTTTTTTAGCTAGGTCATGGTAAGCTTGCTTTGCAAAATAGACCTCCACCTTTAGCGTAATGTTTTCCTTTTTGATAATAAAATTATTTGTTTCATTTGCATCAATTTTCATGTGTCGATCGTCTCATGCACAACCACGTAAACAAAACAATGATAGTCTAGCCAGAAATGGAAAACATTGTGCCCAAAGTAAAGAGGTCTATTATTTCAAAAATTGAATATTAAACAATATTAAAGCAATGGTCATTCACAGTTTACATATATCAAGTTCTGGATGCACTTGAAAGGTTCCCAAAAGAAGAAAAAGAACACACCGAGTGTTGGTGACTCTTCATTGTGCAAATTCAAACATATGTTCTTTTTTAATTGCGAACTTTTCAATTGCATTTCAACAATCAAAGGGGTTTTTCCTATTTCCTATTTACAGGTTGCTCCCTGAGGGCAAGATTTTGCCTGAAGTGCGAGAAAAAAATCAATAGCAAACTTGCTCCAGGTAACTAAGTGTACGGTTAGTCTCAAAGCTTAGAGTATCATCATCCATGTAGAATAACATGCAGTATACAGATATTGGGCACCTCTTTGCAAACGTACCCAGTCAGCGATTTTGGGGAAAGCGTCAAATTGCATGCAAAACTTAAAATAGAGTGACTTTACTTCTTCTGAATCAGAAACTCTGCATATTTAAGGTGCTTTAGCGGTAGAGCACTCGCCAGTCAATTCTGGGGTCTCGGGTTTCATCCCTGGCTCAGCATCCGATTGGCATCATTGTTTAGACTCTTCCTTTATCCTTTCTTTTTTTCCCCTTTATTCGAGGGTTTTTTCCTTGGGTTCTCCGGTTTTCCACCTCCGCAAATTCCCAATTCGATCCGAGAGTTTGAAGTGCCCTTACTTTATCATGTCCAGAGGTTTGAATGTAGAATATTGATTTTTTCTTGTAAAATGACCAGACCATATGAACAACTAATTGTGCTCTTACCATGTTTAGGAACAGAAGCTCCACTCTTGTCCTTAACACACATAAAAAAAGATTATGAAAATAAAATAAAAGAATTAGAGCTTCTGGCAATTTGTCGAATTTGCATGGACAGTCCAAGCAACGTGGTATTCCGACCGTGCGGTCACAAGTGCTGCCATGAATGCGCTAGAAGATTGTACAGATGTCATAGTTGTAAAGAGAAAATAGATGAAAGAATTGTCTCATATCAGTAGTAACTGGACTGCCGAGATAGGTTGCAGAAAGACTACAATTCTAGCTGGGCGGACTAGTTCTAATAATTTAGGAATGGAAAGCTGTAATTACATATGATCATGAAGTCCTCAAATGGGCTATATCTGTGCTCCATTTGAAAGAAGGGAAAGGAATTTATTATATATTAAAAATGACAAGAAATAGCCAAGATCCAAGATTTATCCTTTAAAGGAATTCATTGCTGCTTACTTCAAATGTAGATAAGATGATTTGTGCTTTGAAATAGCGCTATCTCATTTCAGTTCGATCTTTTATGTCCATAAAATAGAACGAGGGGCCCACGCGGGAGTGGATTTCAAAGATTCCGCTTCAAGTAAGAAATAGATAAAAAATTGTTTTAAACAAATTTGTCTTTTATTGCGTCTGCATTTGACATGGAGTTGCAGTAGGGAGGGTGGGGGGGGGGGGCAAAATTGTAAAGCTTTCCATGTGATTTTGCAACCACACCCCCCACCCCCCTTCCCTCCATGTGCTAATAAATAAAAACCGAGAGAATAGAAAATGTGTGGCAAGAGCTGTTATGGTTCCAATTTTTGGACCCGGAAGTAATTATTATTCAAGTGAGTAATAATGTTATTCATATAAAAAAATTCCGGGTCCGTATCAAAAGCATTTCTGTTAAGTTCGTGCTTGCAATTGTCTTCATTATGATTTGTTGTACAATACCCTGATTTTTGCGCTTGGAGGAAAAGATTTTATTTGCATTTTTGTGTGCCCAAATGTACACTATCCAGTACCCAAGCATTTTCCCGCCAAAAGTAACGCGCGCGTTTGTGCGTGGCTTGCCTGGACACCAGAAGCCATTCACTCGTCTTCCGATTCCCTTTCTTTATGTATGTATTCTATCAAGAAGAAAAGGGGTTTTATCGATCAAAAGCTCTATTTGAACTCATTAATGTCGTTCTAGGAACAGCACAGAATTCAGTAAAACGTGAGTATGTAAATATTCCAAGATATTGAAGGTTTTTATTGCGAAATGCAAGTAGTTTTGACATTATAAAGATACAAGATATTGAACTCAACCTTAACCATCAATTAAGCTTACATTTAAATATGAGGCTCATCTTATAAATTGTGATGCATCGATTTTGCACCAATACCATCCTTGATAACCTATGCTAAATATAAGTCACACTGGCTTCGGGACTGGCAAGAATCAAGCTTTTTCTTCAGCTTGTTCACACTTAGATCGTTTCAGATCGGACCAATTTTGACTCGATTCAATTTAAACCTTGTACGCTCACACTACATTCGGTTCAGATCGATCGCGATCGCTTCCGATCGATTCAATCGTTCACATTTGTTAACATCTTGTTTTGCTGGCCAGCGGCAGTACACGTAATTTTACAGCGTTTCCATGGTAACTCCTAAGGCTTTAAGTTACAAATGGCCGACTGTCAAGGTTTTGAATTTATATCTTTGCTATCTTTGGTGAATTTGTGCATCTTTATCAGGTTAAAGAGGCTAAAAGAAAAATCTCGTCGCAGAATTGAACTTAAAAGGAAACGGCTACACAGGAAACAGAAAATATACAAGCGCATTTTAAAGATTCGCGCTGGCGTGCAAACCCGAGGTTTGCTAGTGAGACAAAGCATTGTAAGTTGTTGTTTCAATTCACGTTCAACTTGGGTATTTAAACGGAATACAGATGTTTGGCAGGATGCTATTACAACATGGACTGCGAAGGACTGGCATGACAATATTAGGATGTCGCAGCAAACATTTTGGCATGTCTGTGATATGGTGAGGGAAAGGATAGAGAAAAGGACCACTCGATTCCGTGCGGTCAAAAGTCCTGGAGATAGATCGATTTATTTTGAGTCGATTTAAATCGTCGTTCGCATTGCTAGTAGTTAGATCGGTTTGATAAAGATCGATCTAAAGTAAACTACCTCTCGAGATGGTCTAGTTTGGATCGTTTGTGATCGATCTAAATGCAAGTGTAAACAATAAGAATCGTGAGCGAACGATCTGAATCGATCTAACTGACCCTAGAGTGAACAAGCTCCTTGTCTATCGGTGCTGATCCGGATCGAAGCAAAAATTAAAAAGATCCGATTTCAAAACGACTTTCAAAAGCGTAAATAACCAATATCAAACCTTAAAATATACTTAATAGTAACGATTTAAGGTTTTATGTTTTAATCTGAAAATATGGCCGTGGAAGAAGCTACAGAAAGACGAAATTATCAGGGTCTAGGATAAATAAAGATGGCGGTTTTAGGTAGCCTTGGGACGATCATAAGCTTTGTTGGTTCGTATAAACAAGCGATAATTCTTTGGGATCATGGTACTCATTTGTAGTACAGGGCTGGTTTTAAGGATGGTTTGACCTGCCGATTCTAATCAGGACTCTGCACCATTAGGTACACACCATTGTTTTTGTATTAAATTTGATCAACTTTAAACAATTAGTTGGTCCATGGTTGGACACACCCAGAAGTGGGAGGTTAGTTGAATAGCATGAGGTTTTGCACCATCACATGCTCATGCCCATAATACAGCTTTGGCTTTCTGTGGTTAGATGGAAGAACAATAAAATTCTTAGAACTTAGCTTTTGGGAATTGAATTCCTTTTCATGTTAAAGCAGTGTATTCTTTCCTATCAATAGATATCACTTCTGGTTGACTGAGGGGTAACTTATATTGGGAAGCTTGGAGGAGGATATCTTGGAGGTTGTTTGTGTATTTGAATTTCTGGAGAATAGTAATTTTTGAATACTTTGAGAACTTATTTTCACATGTTTTGACTTAAAACTTGCTAGTTGCATATTAATTGCCCCCCAGTCAACACCAAAAAGTCATGTGATTGACAGTAAGCAATTGTTCCTGCCATCTAACATGACTGCTGTCATGGGATGGTGCAAAGCCTCTATTTCAAGGAAGAGTAAGTTGTTGAAAAATAGATGAAAAATAGAAAAATAAATAAAAATTGGTTAACTGTTTGGCTATTATTGTGAACAATCTGCACCATACGGTAAGGTGTCAGTAAGTGGTTGGTAAGTGGTTGGTAAAATGTGTCGGTTAGTGGTCGGTAATGTAACAGTAAGGTGAAATAAAATATAACTATTCACCATTTTCTCTAATCCCCCCAGGATAAATGTGGAAACACATTGAATGCCATATTGCGGAGCAAGCTTCCATCTTCTCCGAGATCATTGGTTCTTGTGAAAGGAGTACCATATTAGACCCAACCCTGTGCAGCAAGGAAGGTCTAAAAACTTGTTACATTTGGCCTGTATCAAAAACGACACTCAGTAAGAAAAACTCGATTCACAAAATTTATTATGATTACCATGATAATAGAGTACAAACACTAAAAGTGTGCAACACTGAATACTGCTAAATTATGCTAATCCTATTGTTTTCTATTGTTTAATTAGCACTATTTACTGCTAAATAGTGCAAGGTGTTGCACACTTTTAGTGTTTGTACTCTAATAGTTAAATATACAGTGGTTCTTTCTAACAAGCAGACACCTTATCAAGCAGATACCCTTTTATTAAGTGGACATTCAGCCTCAGATAATGGTTGAATGTTTCGTCCCGTTTTCACTCAAAGGGAATCTCGCTTCTGATAGTGGAAATTTCTATTAAGTGGAAACAATGCAAAGTCCTGGAAGCATCTGCTTTAAAAATGCTTGATTTAGTGACTAACTCCCCCCCCCCCCCCCCCCCACACACACACCCCCACCTACACAAAATATTAGAGAGAGCCGTGGTAAATAAGAGAACATACCAACAAATTATGTCACACAATGCTTGAATCTGTTTTTTCTTTCAAACTATATTTTCTTTTGCTATTTAAATAGTAAACCGTTAATTGTATTTGTCCTCTTATGTAATACAATAGGAATTTAACAGTTGGTCACAATTTGGTTTTGTACCTTCTCAGCTACACCTAGTGATCATGAGTACATAACATTTTGGCCAATTTTTGACGTCATATTGGGTATATGAGAGGACATACCATGTTAAATCATTGAAAATTTGTTAATTATATACAGGTTATACCAGGTAGTAGGGGAAGACTTTCTTATAAGCACACTGTGTACACTCACTTACATTTTCACTACCTTTTCCTTGCAGGGCATTAAAGGAGCTAGTTAGAAAATACCCTTGGTTACTGAGAATATACATAACACCCAGAAGCATCAGGTATTCCTTGAATATGGCTGTCTTGAACAACGAATGAGTTGGTAAGTTTGCAGAAATCTATTCAAACTTTGATATTCCCTATTAATTTTTTTTAGTGAAGCCATTGAGAGTGGCAGAGGATACTAGGCTTATGTTTTAATGCAAATATGCAGTTTAAACAACAGTTTATTTACTTATTTATAATATAAATCATTAATAAATTAATTATAAACAATACTTATAAAAAATTATAAATAAACATAAAAATAATAAAAACAAGCATAATTTATGAGGGATTTATGAATTTTGAGGGGCACCATTTTTCCCATCAAAATTTAGGGGAGCTATCATGGAAATAAGGGGGTCATTTTATATTTATATCTATTTAATTTCTGCAATTCTTAAGGTGGAGGGCTTCGTTGAAAATGGTGTAAATTCTAAAAACTCAGAGCAATTAACCCTCCAAAACCATAAATGATGAAAGGTTAACAAGGGTAGTCTAAAACTCAAATGTTTGACTGTAGACTTCCCCGTGTCCTTGAATTTCTATTTTTTCCATCGTTAAATGGATGTTTGCAAATGCATTCGACTGCTTTTCTGCCTCCACAACTGCCGCAATCGTTCGATGATGGATACCATATATAGCGGATCTTTGTGCAAATGACCAGACAAACTCACCTTTACACATTCATGAGACCATAAAAGATCCAGGACTTCTTCGTAGTTCCAAATGATGTCTGTGTCTTTTTCAAGCGTAGGATGCAGTGGAATAATGGCTGAAAAGGATCGCTTTTTGATCACAATCTTCAGCATGGGATAACTCCTTATCGAGCCATTCCATCTGAACTTTATCCAATCCGCCGTTGTCTGCGATGTAACGTTTGGCATATCCTTTACCACCCCCAGACAAAAATTGTGACGTACACTTTGCAATAGACTGCCGTCAATCAAACACGTTGACGTCATTTACACACATGTGTGATTCAAAAGGCACCATAACTCGTAGATTGTTTACAAGTATTATGAGCCACACTCACCAGGCCTTATCTTTCCGTGTAAATGACGTCAACGTGTTTGATCTCAGTGACATTGGTAGTGTTGTCCGTATTTTCTTATTAGCAAACATATTTTGCCATCTCTTCTGCCATTTTGCCCTGTGGTGGGTACTGCTTTGATGGGACCACGTCTTCCTCATACATGCCACTATCATCAGGTTCACTGAGTGTCTCATGTTCTACATCACCATTTGAGTCACAATCATCATCATCATCAGCCCCTTGGAGTGCTGATCTCATGAGATGGTCTGGAAACTGCTTTGTTTCTGCCATGTGCCACTTAGCAATAGTTTTGCGGATACATGACTGTGATCCCTTGACATGTTTACAATACCAGATGTATTTCTCCTTGTCAAAGATAACACAAACTCTGCCATCAAAAGACCACCATTTCTTCCTCCCATCTTTATCCCAGACACTGAAGTTCAGATATCGAGAGGAAGTGTAACTTTCATTAGTGAGTTGTACAATCATTGACACTCCAGCTGATATAGCAGCTTCCTGATACTCAAGGCACTCGACTTTTCTCACTGGCTTTAATAGCTTGAGAGTGTGCACTAAAACATCAAGGCTGTCACTTGTCAAGACTTGTTGTGGTACTCTCTTTGGCAGGAAAGGAACTGACTGGAGGTGGCTAGAAAGATAGGGTTGGAGATCACTCCTTGCTGCTGTATCCATGACTTGCTGGCAAGTATGGCCCTGGCATTTCATGACAGGAGTTCTTCCATTGGGACAGTACTGTACATGAGTACAAAAACTAGCCCCTCCCCGATTTCTTCTCACCAAGAAAATTCCTGATGTATCATCTACACAGACACCTGTATGGTAACTTATTGATGATACCATACCATAAGAACCACTACCCATGCCTGTTTTATGCTGACTGTCAATATGAACTTTGACAAATCAATGACAACCCTATCAGTATTTACTCTATACACCACAATCTCCTTGATTTGTGCCAAACAATAGTTTGTCAAAATCTAATATAAATCATGCTAAAGATGTGACAAGATTTTCAACCTGTCTGCTTTTAAAAGAGGTAATATACAAGTAAATAAATCATAAACCTACTAAGCTAATGACAATATGATGTAGCAGTTCTAAACACGAACATTCCATACCATCACTAGAGCCGCACTCCAAAAGCTGAAGAACGTTTCCTAATGCTATTGTAGTTATGGAATGGTGATGGTTTCGCTTCAGTGCCGCCATTTTGGTTTCAAACCCATCATGCGAGAATAGACTTGTGCCTACCATGCATGTGGACATGAGAGCCTTGTATTGGTACATATGGCGTCTCAGTCTGTATTCCATGTATGGTAGTCGTACGACAACCCCTTCCCTCTCCTTGGCTCTTTTTGCTCCTTGGGCTTCATGTGGCGTAGTTCTTCCCTGCCATTAAATTTAATACAGGGATCCCAAAAGAGAATATAGAATATATGGAGTAGCCTGCGGAAGAGGATAGAAACGCGAAGCATTATGTTTTCATTGGGTACGAAGTCCGTGCGTCAGGGGACTTCTGACGTAATACTACAGATATAGCATTGTTTTTATTCATGAGTTATGATCAACCTTTCATGAATACCGCCAAAATCGTCACGACAATGAAAATCTTAAGACTGCAGTCAGGAGTCATGTTTATAAATGTTTCTTACTTGTTTTCTTTGACTTTTTCATGTTTTACGATAAGCCCAGTTCTTCACTAGTAACGACAATCGCATTCGCGCAGGATTTTGAACATGTTTGAAATAGGTAAGCTTGCGCTCACAGGCTCGCGCTGTTTGATCTCTAGCGGACTCTTATAATTTCCCGCCATGCCCCTTCCCCGCAATTTAAGGCAAATGTATTCTTTTGAAACGCATTTGTTTAAAACAAGGGAACACGGCAGAAATGATTTGTCGATTGGTCTTTTTGTGGTACATGATTTAATTGTTTGGTCTTCCTATTGTATGATGTATGGTGATCAATTCCAACCTTTTGATATTCAATTACAATTGATTAAAACATTCGCTTTCTCTCAGTTATTAATTGTTTACAAATAGGGCACTGGTTGTTGCCTTGACCAATAAGATCCGAGCATTCCATACATGTTTTGTGTCCACAACCAAACAAGACATTGCATCGTTCATCCATACAAATGGGACATTCTAACTCTCGTTTAGCTTCGTCGAGTTTTCTCTCCAGCTCTTTCAACTTTTCTTTGTTATAAGTATCCATTTCGTCGTCGAGTTCAGGTAGTTGCGAGCCATCTAAAAAATATCATTAATAATGAAATAAATCAAAGGAACGTGGTCATCCCACTACACATTTTAAGAGGTGAGACTCCTGAAGTCCCCCACCCCTCCAATATCTTCCACACCCCGCCCCACCACAAATGGTTATTTCAACGGTGCTGCCCCGGACGTATCCTATTAGTCATTATCATTTGCTTAGCCTGCGTGCCTCCGAACGTTTACTATTTACGACAGAAAATTCCGGATGCAGTGCAGGCTACATTTGCTCGGCAGACATCTATTTTATTTGCAATCTATCCTATTTCACTTTTTGAATACTTCTGATCAGCATTTAATAAGAAATGTTTTAAATTTACCATTTTCCATACATCGGTTCACTGGTCAAACACAAAGCATTCAGTCAAGGTTGCAAGATTCAAATTTGAATAATCCTTTGAAAGCACCTTGGCGCCTCGCATGAGCGCTTAGTGTTTGACGAGTGAACCGACGTATGAAAAATGGCGGTGAATATACAGTTACTTCAAAGTCAAAACTCCAGCCATTTCATTTTTTCGCTCTTACAGCAGTATAGGAGACAAACACATGACAGAAACAATTCCAATATGACCCAGGACTGAGGAAGCTCAAACGTGTAACATGAATACCTGATGTGGATTTTTTATCTATCGGTTGGTTGCACTCGTGACAGCGCTTATACTTCCTGGCACACCCTGCATATTATAATGACAATGAAATGATATTATGATGTGGTCACATAAAATAGACCAAGCAGGGAAAAATCATGTTTTTCTCATTGTGCATTTAGCCCAGTTTATTGTGTGTTAATCATAAGATAAAACTTGCAGGTGTATAACGAGAGTATTGCCCAAGTAATCTGGCTTTTCGTCCTTTTTGGTAAAACTGAGGAGCATATATATGATCTGATAGTTGTATAAGTTATCAATAATAGAGTGACTTGGTTCTAGTGTAGCGTTTCTATTTTCTCCAACTTAGAAATCTGACTTTCGTCTCTCCTCCAATATAAGTGGAGCACATTGTTGGGTCAGGGGATGTGTAGGAAAGACATGAATATTAAACAGTTGTTAGAACCACGATGGTGGACTTTTAGCCGGACCTCCCTTCGTTAAATCATGAGCAGATACCTGTATTAGTTATCAGTTACAGTAAAACTTGGTGCAAGTGTAGTGTTTCCTATTAGTGCGACTGCGCCAAAGTCCTTAGAATACCAATAAGAATGTGATTGAATAATGTAAGAAAATCTCTGAGAGTCTTGCCTTCGGATCATCTTAAACCGGTAACAAATAGAATATAAATAAACAAGGTTGCACTTACCAAAACAAACTTTATCTACAAAATGTCCACATGGCTCAAAAAAGACCTTCGATGCTTTTTCATCGCAATAAGTGCAAATAATATCGCGTGCTGGAGGTTTTTTCGTCTGCATCCTACCCCTCGTTGGATCCAATTGCTGTAAAACAATGAAAAGACACCAGTTAATCCACCATTGGAAGTATAAATCACCACGTTTAAATCCATTGGATAATCATGGTGATCCCTTGTAATCGGGCATGAGCCATGGTCTGGCTAATCTAAATTAAAGAATTATACTTTGGATTCTTGGTTGCTCTAATTCAAACTTAGAGATGATAATACTACAAGGTAAAATACAGTAGGAATAAAGAAGTATGCATCAATGGTAATTAAACGTTACTCACTATCTTGTTCCCCAAACTTGCAGCCAAGGACGCAACATTTGTCCTAGAAGGAGCAACCTTAGCCTCTTTTTTTTTCGGTTCTGGAGAGATGTTAACGGAGCCTGCAAGTATTGCTGAACGGGGTCGAGGTGGTGGGGGAGCAGGGTAGGTCTTCTTGGAAGTCTTTGGTAATGTATTGGCATCAGAAGGGTCTGCCCTAATTGCAGGCTTAGGAGGTGCCGGAGCTCTAGATTGGACGGGCGTTCTTCCACCGGAATCGCCCTTGTTTAAATCGGCTTGCGACATCCTGTTAACGATATCCTTGACTTTCTTAATTGGTTCTGTAGTAGGCTGGTCATCCTTGGCCTCTGATTGTTCCACTACATTGCTGTTGCTAGAATTATTATTGGGCAAACGTTGCCGTGAAGGCTTTGGTAGCGTACGTGGAGGAGGGGACTTAATAGCTGATGTTGTATTATCACTTTGTTCACCCTTTTGAAGACGCTTGATAACTTCGTGTTGCAATTCTTTTTGTTGATCTTCTGCGTTCTGGTTACTTTGAACGCTTGACTCCTGAAAATTGGAAACGTCACATGAGATCGTTAGTTAAAAGATACCATACAAAAGTCTTTAGTTATCCTGCAATTATAAATCTAGTCAGCAGCTAAATGAAATATCTTAGCTTGAATCTAAGACTGATGGCATGGACAACATTTTCCATTAAGAAATGACTTGATGTAAGACGCATTTAAAGCTTAACCATTACCATCTTATGTTGGGCTTGCTTTTCAGATGAAGTGGAAAACTGCTTTTTCTCCAGACTATTCATGTCATCTAGAGATACTGAAGGAAGATGGTCCTTGCAGTATAATGGACCGAGGGAGGGCGTAACCAGTTCTAAATCAACCTGAAGTGAAACGAGAATCGCATCAGTAACAAAATAACAAGGAAATCTGGACTGAAAAGCGCTTTGCAGACAAACAAACAAACAAAACAAAACTATAAAATAAAATAACCATTACCATCTTATGTTGGGCTTGCTTTTCAGATGAAGTGGAAAACTGCTTTTTCTTCAGACTATTCATGTCATCTAGAGATACTGAAGGAAGATGGTCCTTGTAGTATAGTGGACCGAGGGAGGACGTAACCAGTTCTAAATCAACCTGAAGTGAAATGAGAATCGAATCAGTAACAAAATAACAAGGAACTCTGGACTGAAAAGTGCTTTGCAAATGAACAGTCAGGGTAACAGGGTAATAGTCATTTCCCCCATTAACTTTAACCGTGATAAAAGAACATGTTTACTTATTCTTACTTTTCCTTTATGACCAACTCTAAGGTGTAATTCACAGAAGTTTTCCCAGTCCACTATTGCTGCACTTCTTGGAATACCTTCCCAAGACGCTAGTTCTAAGACTTTTCCATTCCTAAGAGATTCTGACGTCCAGTCATTTCCAGTTTTCACTATTGCTCCAGGAAATATGCCCTTGGCTTGGATTTTCAAGCATCCGAAACGCTGCCCAACGTCCACCCTACAGCGAAAGTACGCGATTTCAGTTAGGCCATTTTGTCAGTAAATATAAAACTTTCATAATAAATTAGTTATAAAATAATAAATTAATAAATAAATTTTAAATTAAACAAATTATTTATCAACATTCTTAAAAGAAATGGAGCTAGAAAGCGGAGCATGCGCACTACTCACCCATTAGCACTGTCATTCGATACATCGAATCGCATAAAGCTGTGGTTCATGTCATGTACATCCTTCATGTAACACAAGGTGCATAAGCTGTAGTTAGGACACACTGCACATTGCCATCGCATTCCAGAAATACCTGCTTGGTTGCATTCATTACACGAATGAGATGAGAAATCGATACCTAAAATAATTTTGAAACCATCATTTATGGCATGCAAGGCCACAGGTAGCCCAAGCTTGGTTTCTGTGGTGTCCTGCCTGTCCTTTTAAGATTTTTTCCCCCACCAGTAAGAAATTATTTCTTACTGGTGGGGAAAAAAATCTTAAAACGGGTTAAATTCAAAAAATAACCACGCAGAGCAAAAGAAGTGCTTTTTCTCAATGATCAGGTAAAATTTCGAGGCTTTATTTCACGTTTTAATGATTTTATTGAAATTTTTGATGAATCTCCATACATTTCCTTATAACAGGACACCACAGAAACCAAGCTTGGGCTACCTGTGGCAAGGCTTTAGTCATTTAAAATTCCCTATACGATAGTTTCCTATTTCTGGGGTACAACAAACTGACTCAAAATCCCATGAGATAAAAATTACAATGAAACAGCCGACATGTTGGTTGATGATTCTCTGCATGTTGTTATCGTCAATCAACATGGCGGCTATGACGTAATATTCACCTTAATAATTCCCCTAAAAATTTGTGTAACTTTTCGCCGACACGACGTAAGATGTTATATCAGACACGCACTAATTCTTAATCAATCCATGTTCAATACTAATATAAATGGTTATTCAAAAATAATGTGATTTTTTTTCAATGTTCAGTGATCGTGATGTAGTGTTAAATAAAAGAGATAGGTAATGTCGATTTGCCAGCATTACATCCGCGTATTAATCGAATCAGTGGAAGTTTCTAAATGGATTCCAAAATTATTTACATACGCTTTACATACATACACTTTATTGTGTCTCCCAAAATGGGCTTTTCAGCTACAATATGCTAAATATTAAATACTGAATAAATACTAAATAAAAATATTTTAATAGATAATATAATCCAATAAATGCTAAAAATATTAATAAATATAAATATTAAATTTAACCCTAAAAACTAGTAAAAATTATAAAACATAATACAAAATAAAATATAATATAATGTTGATATAATCTTCTTAAAATTCCTTGTGTTATCTATGGTTCTTGTTTCAAAACTTAGTTTGTTCCAAAGCTTGCATCCACGATAATCAAAACATCTCTGACCTGTCTCCAGACGACATTTATGAATTTGTAAAAAAACAATTGGAATTTTTAATTAAAGTTTATATTACCTGAAGGTGCCGAGTCCAAAATTCGTAAATCGTAACAGCCGTCTAGTCCAGCTCTATAACATCCTTGGTAACCAGTATCCCAATAGACAAGCACTTTTCCCTTTGGTAAGGGACTTCCATCTTGAAAGTTTTGTGTGCTTGTGATTGTGCCGACAAATCCTTCGCCTCCATCTTGGTCTTCTTCTTCTTCTTCAAACTCCCAGTCAGGGCCTCGAACCACTCGACTTCCGACAAGCATATTTTGAATAATCAAATTATTCAGCGAGATTTTACAAAATGTAAGCAAGTTTATTTCGTCGAGTTTAGTTCCTTATCATGTTTTCAGGAAATTTCCTTGAAGGTCTCAGCCGTTCTTGGAAATGAACGCTGAGTTGGTATTTGATTGGAGAGCATTAAATTTGTTTGGAAAGATAACAAACAATTTCATCTATATATAGCTGACAAAAAAAGTCCCTTCGCCGTTACTTGACTTGACCTGTTTTACATTATCTACACTCGAATAACCGAGTCGATATTGAATAACAAAAACTTCGGTTTTCTTAGAAAAAGCGGAAATGAGTGGATTGTAAATGTTGGAGTAATGCTCATAAGTAAGTGAAGCAGTTTTAAGTATCTGTGCTTATTCGTTATGTTTGGTGTTTATTAATTGAAATTAATAAGTAAGTTATGGAAAAATATTAAAATTATTAAAATATTAAAATTATTTATGAAATTTAAATTATTCATTCATCGCTAGATTTTTTGGGGGAGTATTTGATCGGCCAGTGTAACATAAGTTACCGTTTACAGCACACCAGTGATTTTCCCTTAAACATTAATTCCTATTCCGACAAAGGTCTAAAATTGCAGGTATATACACTGCAAAGCAAAGGAAACAATCGCAACCCCATCAAAACAAGGGAATTTCTCTTCAAACCTATCATGACGCAATATTTCCAAGAACTTGTTTTTTTATTAGGAATGAATGAAGCTAAATTTCAGTTCAGTTCAGTGTTGCAGAATTGATAGGATCGATTCCATTTGCTGCCACAAAGAAAAGTTTAGTGATTGACTCAAAATCTTTTAGATAATCTATCCAACTGATTTCCAAAGACTTCGGTAGTAAGAAAAATGTTATTGGGAAGTCGAGTTGTTCGTGGACCTGACTGGAATACGAGAAATGACAGTGATAGTGTCGAAGTAGGTTCTGTTGGTACGATTATCAATCTTTATCATTTTCAAGATGGTAGACCTTTACCAAAGGAAAAAGTACTCGTTCAATGGGATACAGGCGAGCAAACATGCTGCAGAGCTGGACAGGATGGCTACTACGATTTGAGAATTTTGGACTCCGCACCAGCTGGTAATAAACTTTATTTAACACAGAATTCAGAAAGTTGAAGAGCCTTATTTACACTAAAGCTACGCGCTTTTAACTGTAAGGTACAACGCTAGAGCGAACGTCTTGCTGTTTAAAACTCGTTAACTCGGTTTGAATTGTGGGGAAGGGGAGGGTTCCTTGACTACGGTCTACGAGCCAAATTTCGTTCTTCGTTCTCGTTTAAGGAGGCTCTGGGTAGTTTTGGTCTGGCACACCTAGCCGCATTGAAACGGCTACAACTTCGTCTTGAATAACTCGATCTGCAAGCGCTTTTCACACAATGTCAGGAAAGGATTAAAGGTTTCAAAAATGATAAATTAGTTTAAAGCGGCCTTTTCATTATGACGTAATGATGACATCATAGAAATCGTTTACCGCGTATTTTCTCGAAAACTAGACCGAAACTTTCAAAGCGACTTGCACCAGTCGATAGTATTCATCAAGGCACCCAACATATTGCAATATGAAAAAAATGTATGAGAGCGTTTTTCAAATATTACGCGGTGAATATTTTCATGGACTTTTACTATTATTTCCAGCGTGTCAACTTTATACCCTCAAAATCGGGACTTTAATTTAGTGGATTCAATATTTTTAGTAGCTAATATTGACTATAGGACGGTAAATAACTTATTTATTTTTTTCCCCTATTTTTTTACTTGTTTTTGTAATCGTTTTGTTTTGTTGATACTGACAAAATACCGCCCGCTGAAACGCTCATAACTACTTTCGCTCACGGGCTGCTTGTTGATTATTCACGCTTGACTTCCGTGTTATTCCTTGTCGTGTGCTGTTAGTATCGAGCGTACTTATTTTTATTTGACTGCCTTAAAACCCTTCAATGCATATGAAATTAAAGGAAAATATTTGTAAAAGATACATCTTTTAGTGACTTCATTTAGAAAAAAATCGTTCGACGATTTTTTGAATGCCGCTTTCAACGATATTTTCTATCGCTTTTGACAACAAATGGGGTCATTTAGCTTCATATCAAAAAATCCATAACGTTAGAAAGAAAGTCACAATTTGATTCATACTCAATAAGGACAGTGTCTATATCCGTACCTATATTCTAGCTACTAAAAATATTGAATCCACTAAATTAAAGTCCCGATTTTGAGGGTATAAAGTTGACACGCTGGAAATAATAGTAAAAGTCCATGAAAATATTCACCGCGTAATATTTGGAAAACGCTCTCATACATTTTTTTCATATTGCAATATGTTGGGTGCCTTGATGAATACTATCGACTGGTGCAAGTCGCTTTGAAAGTTTAGGTCTAGTTTTCGAGAAAATACGCGGTAAACGATTTCTATGATGTCATCATTACGTCATAATGAAAAGGCCGCTTTAAACTAATTTATCATTTTTGAAACCTTTAATCCTTTCCTGACATTGTGTGAAAAGCGCTTGCAGATCGAGTTATTCAAGACGAAGTTGTAGCCGTTTCAATGCGGCTAGGTGTGCCAGACCAAAACTACCCTGAGCCTCCTTAAACAGATCCATCAAAAATATCCTTTTGCGCATGGTAGTAATGAAAAATAGTTAGGTTAAAACGTCATGTTTTATAAAATCCACGCGTTTTTAACTGTAATATTATTCACAGTTACTAGCTCCATTAAGATTGCATGGGAGCAAAATTTTCATATCATAACTAATGTTTCCAGGTGTAAAATTCAGAGGCTTTCAGTGCAATGGCTGTCAAGAGGCGGATATCGCTGGAATGCGATGGCACTGTGCAGTATGTTCTAACTATGAGTTATGCACTTCGTGTTACATGAATGATGTGCATGATAGGAACCACCACTTTGTACGGTTCAATAATCCTAGTGATAGTTACAATGGGTAAGGAATATACGAATCCACATATTCATATCAGTCATTTTTGTTGTCGATGTCACAGCAGGTTTAAAAAGTAGTATACTAAACTGTTAGCCAATCAGGGTGCGTGTCATTTCCTGTTTTTTACATTTTCATAATATAATGACACACTTCTTTTGCGTGACCTTCAAGTTCTAACTCTTTGACTTTGACACCCCGATATGATCGAGAAACGGTTATAGGTAAATAATTCACCGATAATCTTTGACAAAGTGCCTTAAGAATGGTACTTACATTCCTTCCCTTCCTTCCTTTTTCATCTCTTTCTACTTTTTTATTCCAATAACGTTTTATTCCTTTCCTTCGTTTTTTTCTGTTCCTTCATTTTCTTTCCTTATTTTCTATCTTTCCGAATTTTCTTTTCAAATTTTCCTTTTCTAGTTTTGTATTACTTGTTCTTTTCTATTCTTCCATCTCTTTCTTCGTTTCCACCTGTTCCACTTTGTGTTTGTTTCATTACTTTTTCTCCTTTATTTTATTTTTATTACATGTAAAGCATCGAGGTTGGAGAGCGTTCCACGTCTTTCAAAATCCAATCAAGAGGAATATTCCCTGGTGCAAAAGTGCGAACAAAAAAAGACATGAAATGCTCATGGACCTCGCCAGTCTTAATTGGTGGCCAGGTGGTGAATCTGATCACATGGGATGGCATACCAAGAAGTACGGTACTTGTAAGGTGGGGAGAGGTTGGTGAGCAGATACTTCGGCTTGGTTATGAAGGAGAAGTAAGATTCCAATACTTTTATTTATAACAAAATTAATCTATAACAATTTTTTAAATGTTTATTTATACAAATTTCTCTGCAGCAGCATCCGTAATTTTGGCTACGACGACATGGTTGTTTGCAATCGTTCAAATTATTAGGAAAGGAAATGTGTTTAGTTCTGGCTAGCTTGACTAGCCATGTAGGCGTTTTTGCATGCCGATATATGTGACTTTATTGGGCCAAGAGCTGAGGGTCTGGTTAAATAGGCCAGTTTGTCCAATTTCTCCTGGGACGTATCTTTCACTGATTGTTGCTGATCGTTTGTAAATCGTCCTTGTTTTATGGGCTGTTTGGTTAGATCGCTGCATATTTCTAGTCGGTTTTACGTTTCCTATAGTTATTATAATCACACAGAAGGCGTTTATGCATGCCTTAAATATATCGTAACTTCTTATCTCCTATTGAAGCACTAAGCCACTGCTAATCCATAGGTTGATTTGGAGGTGATTCAGTTCGCACGTGGCCCTGATTTTTACCCCAATCACCTACCCATGGTGTCTGTTGGTGCACATCTAAGGTTGATCAGTAAGATCATAAGCTATGACAAAATCTCAAGTGAAGAAATAACGGACGAGGCGGAGAATGCAATCAATTACTTGGATGACTTACTGTCCACGTGTGATGTTCAAAGCAATGCTATGGTGAGTATTTATTAGATTCTCTGCCAAAATTAGATGCCTTAGAAGAAATATTACTTTTGGCTGATTCCCATTGATTTATCGCAACTTTCATTACAGCTATGCAAAGTCAAAAGAGATATACAGGAAATGCAGCTTGCATTTGAAAAATCTGCGAACATCCAAAAACCGGCATCAGTGTCTTCTAAGCAAGAGAATGAAAAAACCGAGTGTCCTCCTTGCGAAGACATGAAAGATTCTCAATCCAGTTCAACGTCAGATGTTGCCTTGGAAAACAATTCGTTTCAAAATGACAATCATTCTTCGGTGTGCACTGACACAATAGACGGTGGCAACGTCGATAATGCAAGGGTTCATCACTTAGTCAGAAAATTTTCACCTGATGGTGTAAGTATATTTGTCTTTGTCACTCTGTGAGAAATTCCTTTTATTGCTACTTTTCATTGGGTTGTGATGAGCTTACACCTATTTGTCTTAGCTCAGTCAGTCACCGCTCTCCCGGTCTTTGTTTTTTGTATTTTCATATTGCTATTTATACTACAGTGTTTTACAGCGATTTCGGCCACCGAGAAATATCGTATCTAAAATATCAGCCAATCAGTTTTAATGTCTTCGTACTTATGGCGCAATAAAATTGTTTTGCTCGAAGATAAATTCGATTCTCCGCGCTCCCATGTATGATTCTGTATTTATTTGTATATCACAGGATCAACAAGAAGGTCCAATCCCTGAAAATGAACGAAAGGAGTACGAAGTTTCAGAAGCACGGCGACATGTTTCCTGGATTATACGCAAATTTGAAAAAATGAGTGAGTTGAATTGATTTATTGTTTTCAAAATTTGCAACGTGCAATACAAAGGCATGCTGTGATGTTCAGTTATACCCATTTCATAACGACACCGACAACACAGTCTTTTGAAAATTTGATTGACAGAAGCCAAAAAATCATCAGACATCTCCAATTATAGTTGTTTGTGTGTAGAGGTATTCTTGGGGTGCATGTTACGTCATAGCCGCCATTTTGGTTGACATTGACTAAAGAGTTGGTCATGGTGTCTTTTGTTGTGTCATTTTATTCTCATGGAAAGGAATGCAATCCATGAATTACGAAAGAAAGTGTAAAATTAAACTCTTATTTTTGGCAGCATCATATGACATGCCCAATTTCGACAAAAAGCCAATGGAACGTCCTCTGTACGTCAACAATAAGGTTCCTGCTGTATCCCCCCAAAATAAGAATGTCCCCAACAAGAGTTCTACCTTAACCTCCCAATATGAGAAGCAAGCCACTGATGATATGGGCACAACTTTTT